>NC_056740.1:455497493-455549993 GCF_019279795.1 Protopterus annectens
AGAACAGCTTATCATGAACATTAAGAAATACATAAAACATTGAGAACAGCTTGTCATGAACATTAAGAAATACATAAAACACTGAGAACAGCTTATCATGAACATTAAGAAATACATAAAACACTGAGTACAGCTTATCATGAACATTAAGAAATACATAAAACACTGAGAACAGCTTATCATGAACATTAAGAAATACATAAAAGACTGAGAACAGCTTATCATAAACATTAAGAAATATGTAAAACACTGAGAACAGCTTATCATGAACATTAATACATAAGACACTGAGAACAGCTTATCATGAACATTAAAAAATACATTAAACACTGAGAACAGCTTATCATGAACATTAAGAAATACATTAAACACTGAGAACAGCTTATCATGAACATTAAGAAATACATAAAACACTGAGAACAGCTTATCATGAACATTAATACATTAAACACTGAGAACAGCTTATCATGAACATTAATACATAAAACACAGAGAACAGCTTATCATGAACATTATGGGTTTAGTTCTATTAAAACTCTCATCTTCCTTCTTCACACTTTTTTAGATTCCTATAAGCACAAAGTCTCCTGAGTGTATGTCACTGATACCAAAAATCGCCCAGAATGGAATTTAGAAAACTGCTAAAGCTGAGCATGAAGCAACACTGTTAGAATAACTTGAGATAGTTGGTGAAGAAAATAGCAGTATAACAGCAAAACAGCATTGAAATCGTTCATCTGTGAAGGTGGAATTAACATACATTTTAGTGTTGAGAAAATAAATCTGAGAAACAACATGAATCAAAATAAGAAACAACCTTACTAAAGATGTCGAGGATATGTTGTCCTGCAGTGATGCAGATATGTCAACAAAACATGCACTGATTAATGCAAAGTATAATGTCTGGTTACCAACTAATAAATAATAACTTGACATTCTGCAGTCCTTAAAGTTACAGTGCCTGACACATAAGGGCATGTGCAAGACATGTATGTGTGACAGTGTCTACACACATGCACTGAGTATGCAGTGCAATAGTGCAGTGATACAGAATGTGGCATGTGTTTGCTATAAAACTGTATCACATTGTGTTCCACAAAAACAGGCCTGATATGCTCACAAGTCAAACGTGAAATATTGCCCATAAATATTTCTGCACAGTCCAAGGACATGCAGTGTTAGATGGAACAGAATATGTCATATATAACAGACAATACTATGTTTGAAGATAAGCTGAAAATCAGGTTGTGGGCAGCGTGCTGTTTACAATCCCAAAACGAGAAGGAACCTCGTATGTCAATGAATGGTCACTATTGAGCAGATGGCTGCAATCTCTGTTTTCACAGAACTAGCTTTGCAGTGTTATGAGACACTGTAAGTTAAGGAGAATGCCACCAAAGGCACTGATGGAGACTTGTGCATATGTGTATTTGTCAGCTAATTATTTCAGTCATGATGTCAAAGTCAGACATTAAAACAATGTTTCCTCTCTAGCATTCTTTGTGTCACAGATGATGCAAGTTGCAACAATGCAGCATTCTTTGTGTCATAGATGGTGCAAGTTGCAACAATGTAGCATTGTTTGTGCCACAGACTATGCAAGTTGCAATAATGTAGCATTGTTTGTGCCACAGATGGTTCAAGTTGCAACAATGTAGCATTCTTTGTATCACAGATGATGCAAGTTGCAACAATGTAGCATTGTTTGTGTCACAGATGGTGCAAGTTGCAACAATGTAGCATTGTTTGTGTCACAGATGATGCAAGTTACAACAATGTAGCATTCTTTGTGTCACAGATGGTGCAAGTTGCAACAATGTAGCATTGGTTGTGTCACAGATGGTGCAAGTTGCAACAATGGCTGTATAAGAGAGCATAGTATAAGGCAAGTGTTCATCCATAAGTTGTATTCTTACCCCCAATGCACTGCATGCTGCCAAGACTTTTATATATACATTTATAAAACATATACCTTCATGTTTAAACCTTGTGCTGTTCTGTTCCTATCTATATTGATTTAGAGCAGTGAATGGCTCATTTCATTGGGACGATTTCATCAGATCTGTAATCCATTGCAGCATTGTGCAGCTTCTGGTACTTGTTTTCATGACATAATGTGCGTGTTACTGAAAATGGATACCGAGGGAGGAAAGGAAATATGTCCCTTTTATATTCATTTAAAAACTGCAGACCACGAAGCAGCCAAAAGGTACTTTATTCAAAACAACAAGCTCGTTCATGCCCAGAGGGATAATGTGTTTTCAAGTTGTGTAAAAAACATTAAACGTCAAACACTTAAACACACCAACCTCACATCATAATCACATGACTTCTTAATTAGTGTCTTAGCCTCTGCCTGTTTAATATCATCACCTCTGAAATGTACATAGCAGGATGCATGGGATGTTGGGAGGGGGTTCTACATTGTCAAACAATTAGACATTTTACAAAAACTATATACCATTATCTGATCTGATTAATATACAGTGATTAACTAGATATACATGGACTGAAAATCGTCCACACAGAGAAGTTTCTTACACTGTTTTGTATGACATCAAGAAGCCAAATTCTAATAATGCTTTAGAAAAACATATTATTCAGGAAGGTGAGACAAATAATTTTATCATGCTTCAAGTGGTAATATCAAAAATATTATGAAATACAACCAGATCACAAGACAGAATGCGGTCAAAAAAAATATTTAAATGACCACTATAGCCTTAGGCCTATATTAAACAGGCAGAGGCTAAGACATTAATTAACAAGTCAAGTGATTAAGATGTCAGTAAGGTTTGTTTATTTAAGGGTGTGTTTTGTAATGTTTTTCATACAACTTGAAAAAGCATCTGCTGGGTATGAAAACTCATATTGTTTTGAATAAAGTACCTTTTTGTCTGTTTCCTGGTCTGCAGTTTTCACTGGAATATCATTTGACTTGAAACTGAAGGTGACTTTACCTATTGCTGTTGGCTTATTTGTGTTTTCAAACTTGTCCTTTTCCCATCTATTGTGAAATCTTGGTGTCAGAGACTACACCTTCTCTGGAACAGGCTTCTCATCCATGTGATGCAGAGTTCCTCCCTGCACTTATTCAATGGTAACTCAGATCAGTGGATGGGTAATTGTAAATTTACCCTTTATCTGCCAACTATGATTTGTTTTCTTCACCTTGTGTTTTACTTGTATTCTGCTTTTAACTGCATATTAAAACTTCAAAAGAGACCACAGCTCTGTCTGTTATGAGTCAGGCAGAAATTAGAAATGATCAATTAAGGACTCATTCATAAGACAGAAGAGGTCACTTAAGGTTAATCATCTCTGAACTGAGGGGGTGGAGCTAGGAACTAAACCTTCTATTTAAGGGGTAAAATAAAACATTTCAGAGCTTTACTAAAAACGCTCACCAGACTGCTACACTTTGCTGTGAAGGAAAGGTTAGTTTGCTTTTTATTTGTTGTATTTTGTATTACTTTATTGCCTTTTTATATTTTGAATACTGTGATTTGTTTTCTTTACCTTGCATTTTACTTGTATTCTGCTTTTAACTGCATATTAAAACTTCAGAAGAGACCACAGCTCTGACTCTTGTGAGTCAGGCAGAAATTTTTTCCCACCTACCCGCTTACTGTCATGTTCTTAAATACCACTGTCTTTCTAGTTGCCTGCCTCTTATGTTAATTTGACCATATATCTCATTTCCTCTGCTTTTACTGGCTTGTGTGAGTAAGCACAACATGATCATTTTGTGAAATCACTCCCCTTCAACTATTTAAATTTATTGGCCATCCTACTGTATTCCATAGTACCAGAATACAAAAGTGACCACCCCCTTTCAATCTATCTTGCTTTTAAAAAATAGTGACTCTCCACTAAAACTTCACTTTTTAGACGGGTAAAACTTAAGTTACCTACTTTCACATCTAACTTATCTAGTGCACACTGCAGTGTTTAGGATAAACCATTTTTTTTCATCTTACCTTTAAGCATCTCTGTGACTAGTGCTTGCTCTAATACCTGCTGGGAAGTACTAGGAAGCCTTAAACTGATACAAGCACTCAACTCTCCTTGTTAATAAGGAGAAATTAACTGTAGGCACTAAACAGCCTATAATTGCAAAGTACCTTGCTAAGAGAAGGGAAAACAGCTCTTGTACCTTACAAAAAAGCACCAAACCAGGAATGTCCAAGGGTCAGCTTCCGGTGATTTCTCCTGTCCACCTGGTGAATCTGGGCATACTGGGGCAATGCAGCAATTGCCTCATGTACACAGACAACCCTCTCCTCCTACCACTCAACACTACAACCTGTGAGAGATGCACTTACATAGCCAAACTGGAAGCAAAGCTCTCTCCACCCAAGATTGTGCTAGACAGTCAAGAGGAGAAGGTTAACACTTGCACTACACATCAAGCAACACATAGCCCTTCTAAACCCACACCACCAACACCCACACATAGCAAATTAAATCTACATATGTGGAGCACCTTAACTGTAACCTGCCCAGGCAACAAGGACCTCTGAAGCTGAAATGCAAACAAACATCATTCACAACCAAAGTGTCACATAGCTAACAATACCAGTGTGCCACCCAGCAACAGCCCCTGAGGCAAGACAACGTACCTAACACTTTAGTCATAGGTGACTCTATAGTCAGGCACACTGATGTCCCACTCACCAGGCTGAACAAGGAGAAAATTACAGTCAGCTGCCTGTCGGGTGCCAGGATCCGCCACATAATGCATGCACTCAAGTCACTTCACAACAAGTACAAATATGATTCTGTCATTGTCCATGTTGGACTGAATGACTTGAGATGTACCTCCCTGGACTACATGAAAAGAGACATGGAAGAGCTTTCAAATCATGTGACCCAGGCAGGTATGACCCTAGCCCTGAGTAGAATCCTGCCTTCACCCAGAATGATACCACAATATAAGACCAACATGATTGACTTCAATAACTGGCTAAGCTTCTGGTGTCATTCAAAGGGGATCCAGTATCTGTCTGCCTGGGATGACAAGATTGACAGACCACGATGCTTTGCCAGAGATGGTCTGCACCTGTCGCCCCTGGGATTCAGGTCACTGGCTAAGGCTCTTGCCACCCCTATAGTGCCTTTTTTAGGCAAAGTTCAAAGGACAAAACCATCACCATAACAGGTACAAGCATGCAAATTCTGAAGGTAATGCCACTCAATGCTAGAAGTCTAAACCTCAAAATGCACTCCCTTGAAGCACTCCTAAAAATGGAGAACATCGATATCTGTGCAGTAACTGAGACCTGGTTCAAGGTTCCAGAGAGCACCCCTGCAATACCAGGCTACAACTCTTACCACACTTTTCGGCCACCAAACCAGGACCAAAACACTAAAGGTGGAGGAGTGTCCATATTCACCAAGGATATACACACCACCAGGCTAGTTGCCCAACACAATGCATCTGAAATTCTCCAGGTGCAACTAACACTAGGTAAGACTGCAATCCAAATTGTAGCTTGCTACAGATCCGCCACCATGCCCCAAGATTCTCACTACACCTTTCTAAACATACTGGAAAATATTAAGATACAACCAAACACCCTAATACTGGGTAATTTCAACTACCCTGCCATTAACTGGGAAAACTACTCATGTACCAACACCTTTGCCCAATGGTTCTTGGAATTCATAAATTCCAATGGCCTGGATCAACTAATCCATAGTCCCACCAGGGGCTCCAATATCCTAGAACTGGTCATTACCAACATGGGAAATCGATGCTCCACACCTATGGTCACCCCCTCGTTGGTCAGGTCTGACCATAAGCTAATCACCCTTAACATCCACATCTCACCCCCACCTCCCAGTAAGGAAACCTCCATAAACAAACTTCTCCAAAACCAACTTCATGCTACTCAAGTCAGAAATGACAAACATCATGACACCCATGCAGACGGGAACTAAAAGTTCGACTGCTGAATCCTGCACTAAGGCACTGTACGAGCACATCCACTCATGCATGAATCGTGCCACTCCAAAAAGAACCAAGATGCTCTTCTCCAATGAAAGGAAGCCAATCTGGTGGTCCTCTGCCATAAACAAACTTTACAACAAAAGAAAGAAACTGTTGCAGAAAAGAGGAAAATCTCAGGATGCAAAAAACTCCCTTACCAGCCTCAGTAATAAGCTGAGACCCCTCATAAAATCCTCCAAAGCTAGTTACGAAAATAAAATTGCCAAAGATTCCAAAGACAACCACAAGGCATTCGATAACTATGTCAAGAATCTAAATGGCAATGCTCAGATCTGCTCTGTGCTACAACAGAATGGCATTAAATATACTGATCCCAAGGATATTGCCAATATCCTGGCAGATCAATTCAGTGCCAACTTCACCCCCCTCTTACCCCCTAAACGGCCCATCTCAATACCAGAAGATTGCCAAATTCCAGAAATAATGGCCACACAGGTAAAAAAACGCACTCTCCAAAGCTAAGAATACAGCATCCATGGGACCAGATGATATCCCGGGCTGTGAACTACAAAATGAACTGGCACCTCACCTAAGTGACATGTTTAATCATAGCCTCACCTCAGGCTTCATGGCCACTGCATGGGACATAGCTACAGTTATCCCACTCCACAAGAGGGAATCCACTTTGGATCCTGGGAACTACCGCCCCATCAGTCTGACGAGCCTGATCTGCAAGGCCATGGAACGTATTATCATGGAACGTATAAACAAAGACATTGGCAACCTTCACACACTGGATCCCACCCAGTTTGGGTTCATGAAGGTCCGATCTTGTCTTCTGAACCTGAATGATGTCTTCGAATCAGTCTCCAGAGCCGTGGACGAGGGTAAGGTGGTCCACACAGCCTATATGGACCTCACCAGGGCCTTTGATACCATCCTCCACTCTGGAATCATAAATAGACTTACTAATCTGGGCATTAATCCCTACATCACTTGATTGGTTGCTAACTGGCTTACTGACAGAACCCACACTGTAAAAGTAGCTGACTCCAAATCCATCTCCAGACAAGTGACAAGTGGAGTACCTCAGGGTTCAGTCCTGGGACCTCTCTTGTTTGGCATCTACTTCTCTTAAGTACAGGCCAACACTAAGGGACTCTGGCTAACAAAGTTTGCAGAAGACTGTAAACTGGGAGCCATTATTGAATCCCCAAATGATGTGGATACTCTACAAAAGGGCCATACAGAAACAGATGCTTGGTGCCAGAGCCATGGGCTCAAGCTCAATGCCAAGAAATGTACAGTTATCCCCTTTGGGAAAAAACATGTACCTGTGAATTACCATATAGGTGACAGTACACTAAACACCGAAAGTGTGATAAGAGACTTATGGACACAGGTGGACAGTGTCCTCACCTTTGATAACCACATCACCACAACAGTCAGGAAATCCTTGTATGTGGCACACCTCATCACTAAGGGCTTTTTATCCAGGAAAAAAGGAGGTAATTGTCGCACTGTACTCATCCCTCATTAGACCCATTATAGAATACAACTCCCCATTTGGTATGTACCTCTTAAGACTTCTGCAACAACTGGAAAGGCCCCAGAAATACCTCACTAAAAGAATCACAGGCCTAAAGCAGATGGCTTATGCTGACCGCCTTAAAAAACTCCAGCTATACACTGGCGCATATCGTCTACTCACAGGCGATCTCTGCTTAACATACAAGGCCATGTCAAACCCAGAGCTGTTGGACATGCTACACTTAAAGAAATCCCAATCCCTTAGAGCCACATGCTTCAGGGATCTAAGCCTTGTCATCACAATAAACAAAACATGCTGGAGGGATAGGTTCCTGACCCAGAGACTCCCTAGACTCTAGAATAGACTGCCCATACATGTCAAGCAGAGCGCCTCTTTGGCCCACTTCAAAAGGAACCTTGACAATTGGATGGAAGAAAGGAAATTCACCCTGGGATCACATCAGTCACCCTGCTAGACAGGGATCCAGGGAAGTAAATAGTGTCGGAAGAAATTGCCAGGGAATTGTTATGGCTAGGCTTGTATAGGCCCTAGGGCCAATAGCCTAGTACCAACCTATGAACCTATGTCTGTAGTAGAAAGAGGAAGCTTGTAAATGTTCAACCACTCATACCCAAGTTACACCCCCTGTAAAATGAGGGGTATCATAGCCTGTCAAATACAGCTGTGAAGCATGGCTAGCCTTAAAATGGCCCTTTGGGGTCTTTAGCCTAGTAATCAACTACGACCCTATGGACCTATGGACATTGCACAGCTTTGTATCCATAATCACATGTCAGGCAGGCAGGCTTCTGGGATGAGATATGAAGCTGCAAGGGATTTCCTGGCATCATCTGTAAGACAAGGTTTTGCCCTGTCTAGTACACCAAGCTTTTGATGTGTCCTTTTGATGGTTTGTTGCAAGAGCTGATCGCATTTTAGTTTCTTATCTATGGTGACTGCAAGAAGTTGTGTATTAGGTACTATTTTGATTGTGGCATTATTAGCTGATTTGATTTTAAATTCTACTTTATTTTCAGATGTTTTTTTTAGGTCTGAAAAACATTAACTTGCTTTTCTGTGGATTTAGGAGCAGGTTTGTATCAGTAAGCCTGGATTCAGTTGAGGAGAAGGATTCTTGGGTGATTTCTTGGAGTTTTGCTAGGGTAGGGGTGTGGTAGATGAGGGTAGAAACATTGGTATACTGGAATATGTAGGCATGTTTAGAAGTTATGTAGAGATTGCTTATAAATACATTAAACAGTAACATGGACAAAATGTTAAGCCTTGAAGAAATCCAACTGGGATCGGAAGGAAGGATTAGAAATCTGTCATTTTACTGCCTGTTGTCTGTTACTAAGATGGTTGTGAAACAGGGACAGTGAAGAGTATGAGAGACCAAAGAGGGGTAGTTCTTTAGTAGCTTCTCATGGGAGACAGTGCCAAAGCTTTTGATAGGTCAAGAAATAGAGCAGTGACTAAATTACCATGTTTCTGTAGGAGTTAACAGTGTTACTGAAGTTTAGTGGAGCAGTGGTGGTGCTATGGTTAGGACAGAGACTGTGTTGGGTTTGTGTGAGGAGGTTTTTATCTAAGAGGTGTTGTAGGAGTTTAGTGTGTATATATTTTTCTAGGATTTTTTATGGTGGAGGTAGTATAGCTATAGGGCGATATCTGGACAACTCAGTGGACTTCCCTCCTTTGTGCAGAGGTATAATGCAGGATTTTTTCCATAGGGCAGGATCGTAATTCTCGGTAATGGATTGGTTGATTAAAATGCAGAGTGGGTAGGCAAGTACATCTGCTGCCATCTTGATGTACTGTGTAGGAAGATTATCAGCAGCTGGAGTAGTAGGCTTTAAGTTATGAAGGCAATTTTAATGACTGGGTAGGGACTAGTTGGAAGCTGAATGAGGAAGACTGGGAGTTTGTCTGAGTGGGAGTAATAATGGGAGAGGAATTAATCTTAGAGAAAGTACTGAGGTAATGAAGACCTTGTTGAACTGGTTAGCAGTAGTGTGTTGAACTGGTTAGCAATAGTGTGTTGAACTGGTTAGCAGTAGTATATTGAACTGGTTAGCAGTAGTATGTTGAACTGGTTAGCAGTAGAGTGTTGAACTGGTTAGCAGTAGTATGTTGAATTGGTTAGCAGTAGAGTGTTGAACTGGTTAGCAGTAGTTTGTTGAACTGGTTAGCAGTAGTTTGTTGGAACTGGTTGGCAGTAGTGTGTTGAACTGGTTAGCAGCAGACTGTTAAACTGGTTAGCAGTA
Organism: Protopterus annectens; assembly: GCF_019279795.1. Lineage (NCBI taxonomy): Eukaryota > Metazoa > Chordata > Ceratodontiformes > Protopteridae > Protopterus > Protopterus annectens. Next base: position 455,507,245 of record NC_056740.1, read on the forward strand.
TTATCATGAGCTTTATTTACTGACGGTGCTGGTGTGGTTTTTGGCCTGGCTGTAGGAGTGTCTTTATGAATGCCCAGTTCCTGAGATTTGTAATTTTTGGGGCTGGTGCTAGATCTATCATATGACCATTTTTTCCAAGCTTTGTCTTTTAGTAACAGAGGCTGTTTAGTCTCTTTTGTTAACAGCCATGCTGGCTTTGTTGTTATGCATTTGGTGAGAAGTTGAGCTAGACTGTTAAGGATGATCAGAAAGAGGTGTTAAATAGGGAACATGCATTATCTAAAGGTGGTGGTTTTAGGATATTCCAGGTGAAAAGTTTTAGTTTGGTTAAAAATATGTCTTTCTTAAATGCTGAAGGGTGCCAGACCTGACTATATTGCACCACTTTGGGAATAGCACTGTGTTGCCTCACAGCAAAAGTTGGGAATGGTCGCTGAAACTGCCAGTTAGACAGACAGATGAGTTAAAGTTGCGAGGGACTGTTGTCAATATCCAGTCTAGGAATGATTGTTTATTTTTATGTTTCTCAATTCTTGTGGGTGCCGAGATTATTTGGAAGAAGTTATACAGGTTTATGGAAAATATGAAGGTGTTGGAAGATAGCAGCTTCCAATCTATGTTTAAGTCACCTAGTATGATAGTTTCTATGTGTTTATTGTCTGACATCCAAGATAAGACATCTTCTAATGTGATGATATCACCCAGTGGTATAAATACGGCAGCAGTGCGATGGTCTATGTGCATTTAATGTTAGGTGGAAGATTAGTTCTGGATTACTAAATTGTGGAATTGTTTGTGGATGTGGGGATAGTTGGAGAGTGGCTGGTATAGGATTGCCACTTCTCCACCTTTTTTATGCCGCCTATCACTTCTGAGAATGTTATATGCTGGAGGGAGGATTGCTTCATCTTTATTTATTATTTTTAACCAGGTTTCAGTGGCTACAAGTATATCAGGGCAGTGCAATGCTAAATGAATGTAGAGATCTGGAATTTTGTTAGTAATACTTCTCATATTTATATTGTAAAACAAAAGGTTTGATTTAGTTTTTGGAAATATGGTTTGTTGGTTGTGATGCTGTTGCTGTGGGATGTTTGATTTGTGACTTGGGCCAGGGTTGGGGTGAATGTCCCCACTAATGTTGAATGATTTTGAAAAAGGTTTGTAGGCATGGAGAAGTATATATTTGTGTTGTTTTATGGCTAACTTTTGAAGGTTAGGGTTGCAGTGTATAGTTTTGAAAAGTTGTGTAATGGAGGTGGCAAAAAGATGTGGAACTATTGCATGTTGATAGGTGGTTGAGTTAATGTTTTATGAGTAGTAATTAGAGTGGGGAATGAATTAATGGGTTAGATTAGAGTGGTATTCAGTGAGGTAATAAAGAGTCAGAAGAAAGCTTAAGGTGAGGAGAGTAGAGAGATACATTCAGGTAGTCTGATTAGACGGTGCTATGGGTAAGTAGTAATGGTAGGTTGTAGAAGTGAATGGATTAACAGTGAGAAGGAAATGAAGATATAAGGAGAAGTTATGTTGGCAAACAGTTGAGGTTGTGTTGATGCTTGTTTGGAGGGTAATGTGATCTTTACAACTGTTTATGACTAAAGTGGTATCTGGAGAATGTCAGGTGTAAGAAATGTAGTGGGAGGAAATGGGAGTGGGCAGAGTGGTACTGATGGGAAGTAGAAGTGTTTAGGGTGTTATAAATGTAGACAAAGTGGGAGTGTGTGGGAATTGGGGGTAGGGTAGGGAAGCGGAGAGAGCCTGAGTGGAGTGGGGCTGAACAACCCAGGACAAGGTGTAAAGAAAACTATCTGTGGGTGTTGTATTTTACAGAGGTAAGTGAATAAATCCTGAATTTGTATAAAAGTACTATTTTTAACATTATATCTATTCAGAATCAATTTGGCCAGTTGTAGAACTTGATATGAATCTAAAATATATCTTACATGTATTTATAACTGCAGCTTTTCTGTGTCTGTGCTATTACTTGTAAGAATAGAAAACATATCAGTTTTGTTTTTAATGAACTGCATGATACCTCTACATTAAGGAGAGAGGATGGCCACAGATGATAGTATGGAAAATAGCTAGAGGGATTTTGGTGCCTTTATAAAGAAGAATGCTTTCCTTGTGCATGCTATTCTTGCATGCTTTGAAGGCAGTACAATGGAAAATTTCTTCCCTGAAACTATCTTCCCCACTCTAAATATCCACGAGTCACTCACCTCCACCATCTTAAAGGATCATCCCTTTAATGCACTCTCCAAGACTAAAACATTTTTTCATGGGTCCTAACAATATATCAGTCTGTCTAATTAACAGATAACATCAAGCATGTCCTAACTGATCTTCTCCTAACATGTTTAACCTAAGCCTGGCTACAGGCTCTGTCTACCACACAAAGACACACTGTGATGGTGGCTCTGTCTACCACACCAAGACACACTGTGATGGTGATGCTTCTCCATAACAGTGGCCCCAGCACTGACCCAAGTAACTGCAGAACCGTTAGCCACATGAATCTTGTCAGCAAAGCCATGGAGTGCATCGTCTGCATCATCACCATCCTCATACATCATGACATCAAAAACTGGATCAGGCTCCACCTACAACACTGTGAGCTCATCACCATCCTCATACATCATGACATCAAAAACTGGATCAGGCTCCACCTACCACACTGTGAGCTCATTACCATCCTCATACATCATGACATCAAAAACTGGATCAGGCTCCACCTACAACACTGTGAGCTTCTTTGGAAAGGCCACACAGGTGGTGGTTAGTGGTCACACTTTTCATGCTGCCTCTGTGGATCAAGCAAATCCATTCAACACCATACCACAAGATGGGACTGTAAACAGCTTATGGCCTTAAACATTGATACCTTGTGGTGAGAGGGATTGTTAACTGGCTCAATGGCAGAATGCATGTTGTTAGGCCTAGTAATGCCTCCCCAGTTAGGGGGAAGTGACCAGCAGCCTCCCCAGAGTTCTGCGTAGGGACACCTTCGTTTTGGCATTTAGTTCTGTGATCTTAACATTGACAGCAAAGATGCTTAGTTAACTAAGTTCACCAATGCTTGTAAGCTGGGTGTAGCTGTTAAATCAACCAATGATACTAATAACGTTCAAAATGAATTAACATGAGTCAGCTCCTGGTGAACCAAAAATTGCTCAAACTGGTTTATTATTAAATGCACTATGCTGCCCGGCTGAGCTGAGCTTACACAGAAACAGAAGGATGAAATCCAGCAAGTCCAAGCAATATTTCAGATGACAAAACTCCTTACCACTCCAGACTCATGATCAAGTGCTAGCATGGGTCTGGAAGGGGGGGGGGCACGTTTGGACAGTCTGTAATGTCAGTATTCAACATTTCTACATTAAAATGTGTGGTTCGCACAGCTCAAACAGACCTTGGTGGTGTTGGTTATTTCATAGTAAACCCTCAAATAAAAGTCTAAAAAAATGCAGTCTCATCGTCTTCAGGAAACAAGAAACTGATACAACCTACGGCATCAGTAGCACCTGTCTACTAAGACATGGACTTGGGCACCTGGGTCAGTGGCTGCCTCTCTTTTGATCACCATGTAGCAGCTGTACACAGAAAATCCTCATATATATCATAACTAATCACCAAGGATATCTCTTCTAAAATCACAGGAGTTCTTGTTCCTCTGCAATATCTCTGGTTATACCCATTATTGAATCTAATGCACTCGTTGGCATGGATTTCACTAGGCTTAACAAAAAACTTGAAATAACTAGAGCTTCATAATGAAAAGGATGTTGAGTCTCAAAAATCTTAGTTATTTGGAGAGGTTGGACTCCCTGTGCCTGTACTCTATAGTGTATAGGATATTGAGGAGAAACCTTTGCCTTGCATACAGTACCCTCAAGGCTCCTGTAATTTGTGACCTCCTTTTTCTTGATAAGTCAGATAGTGCTGCCATTATTAAAACAAGAAATGTCAATCTTTGGCAAGAAATAATTACAACTAAGTGGAGGGATAAGTTTGTCACCTAGTACTTTCCCCCTCCTCTGGAATAGGCTCCCCTTGTATATCAAAAAGTATGATTCCTTGTCAGCCTTTGTCTTCTTTTAATGGGCTACTATATATGGTTTTCTTGCATCTATTTTTTGAACTTTTGGTAATGGATGATCTCACGTGATATAAACTTCATCATTCTCTGTAATGCTTTGTGGCTCATGTTTCCAATGCTTCTCAGCTACTTCAATATTGTAATGTTTGCACAAACCCCACTGCAACAGTCTTGCAATATTATTATGCCTTTCAGCATACAGTCCTTCTGCCATTAGTAGATCACACCCAGCAATAAGTTGTGCAACTGTTTCCAGTTCTGTTTTATAGAAACTGCATCTGCCTGTTTCTTCCACATGCTCAGTGGACTTTGCAGACCACTATATACATAGCCACTATCCTGGGCCACCAAAATTAATCATTCATCTTTTGATTTAAATTCACCTCTCCTTAACCATTCCTGCATCAGATCCTGACTGACATGAGGTTGTTCCAGGAGTTTTCTGTATTTGTGACTCTATTTATGGCTTTTCCACATTTTTTGCCTTCTCATTTGATCTTTCTTATATTCTTTCATTTGTTTTATGGCACATTCAATTGCTGCCAGATTTTGTGTCTACTTCTGGTATGCTTTCCATTTTTGCTTGACACCAATATGTTTCTGCTAAACTAACCAAGGAAGTCATCTTACACTTGCTCTCTTCATAGATGATATTCATAGGTTAGTACTAGGCTAACTGCCCTTCCAAGCCATTTTTAGCCTGGCCAATTATCCCCTGTGAGATTCAAACCCTGTACCTTGTGTTTGTAAGGCAAACACCTTAACCATTAGGCCACCCTCCCATGCAATGTTTTAGAACTTTCACAGTGTTTGGATCTGAAGAGATCAGCAGACATGCATGCAGTTCTATGATTGCAGATCGATAGATTTAATCAATTTCGAGGAGGCTCATACCTCCTGCAGAGTGAGATATATGCAATGTTGATATACACATATTTTTATATATCATTTGATAAGCATGAAGCACTTTTCTTGTTTTCCTGTCCAACTGATCCGATACCTTTTGGGGGTTAGTCAGTCATCCCAAAACAGTAAGTCAGAGCAAGACAAGTAACCTGGTTGGACTATGTTCCTAGATGTCAGGGCTGTTTCAGTAGTAATTTTAGTTTTCGAAAATATTCATTACTGAGTTTTGTTTGCATTTGTTCATGTTTTACTGTTGGTCCATCATCAATTCCCAAATATTTATACACTCCCTACTGCAGAAGTTCCTTTATATCTCATTCCTGTCCCAGACTGATGTTTTCTTGGTGCTGCAGCTTTCCTGCTTTAAATGTTACTTTTTCACATTTATCAAGACCAAATGACATTCTTATATCATCTAAAAAACTTTCAACCACTTCCAGTTGTCTTTTCAGCTCCTCATCTGATGAACTATACAGTTTTAAATCATTCATAAAAAGAAATGAAAAGTCTTTACACTTTGCTGTTTTCTGGGAGCCAAACCGTAGCGATGACCTAATCTGTTAAGTAAACAGCTTACTGGGTTAAGGGCAAGACACAAGAGCAGCTGTGACAGAGTCACCCTGAAATATCCCCATTTGAATTTTTATCCCTGGAATAATAATTTGTCCTTTATCATGGCATAACTGCAAAGTGGTTTATCACTGTTTCATGGTCACTGTAATGTAATCCATCAGTGTAGGGTGTATCTTGTGCATTTTTAAGCACTCTTTTATCCCTGAATGTGGGATACTGTCAAATGCTTTTTTGTAGTCTATCCATGCCATACTTAGATTCTACCCCTTTTTACAGTTCTCCATTATGACTTTATTTAACAAAAATGATCCTTTGTTCCATATGACTTTCTTTTGTTACCCTTTTGTTCTTCTGCCTTGATTTCTTCTAAATGACTATAAACTCTGTCGACATCAATTTCAGTGTATAGTTTACACATCATCAGAAGGTAAGTTATTGGTCTCTAGTTTTTGGGATAGCTTGCAGGTTCACTCTTAAGGGGGAGTATCATTTTTCCTTTTGTCACCAGGTCGATGTCTGTTTGGGGTGTCCATATAAGTAGTTCTTACTCAGCTAAATCTTTATGTAAAGATGTTAATACTTTTAGCCAGAAGTTAGGTACTGCATCTGGGCCTGGATTTTCCAATTAGGAATTTTCATAATTTTGTTTCAATTAGTTTGACTGTTACTTCATCCTATTTTATATGCTGTGCATTTAAACTTCTTACTGTTTCTTTTACTTCTTCTGTCCATTCAGCATCTTTATTATGAACCACAGGATCTTCATAGATATTTCTCCAAAATGTGTCTATTTCTTCTTTTGTTGCTAGTATTTCTCTTCCTTTTGTTTTTTTTCCCATTTCTCTACAACCTTTTCTGGATCAGCGATGATTTGCTTATTCTGCACTTTTCCTTTATACTTTTTCTGCCTGTGCTGATATCGTAAATTTATTATTTGCAATACTGCATGATAGATCTTTGTCTGTTCTAATACTGCCCATTGCTTTTATCACATCTATCTTTCTAAGTAATTTTGTTGACCTGTTCCCTCTTCTACACTCTTCTAACAGTAGCACTTCTTGTCTTAGTTGCTTTATACTTTTCTCTGTTCGATACTTCCACGATGGCATTCGTTTTCTCCCCTTTCTTTCCTTTATTGCCCTGTATTTTTGTGGTAAGACTGCATCTGTCATTAATTTAACTGCACATTAATATATCCTATGTACATATGTCATGTGAATCTCTATGAACAGTCTTGATTACTCTGTTCATTTGTTTTATCAAACTTCTAAGTTTTTGGGTTCTATTGACTTTCTGTGGTCTATTTCTTTCATCGATCTTAATATGTCTGTCCATCTCTATTAAATGAAGCAACTCTTCCTTTAGACCATTTTCTTTTAAACTGAGAGCACGTTCTTTTTCTCTGTTTCCTGTAGGCATTCCGCAGAAGGTATCAGAACATGTTCCCGTGACATATTATTTTCAGCTGCACCCTGCGTCGTGTGTTGCTCTCTCATATGGGAACTCGGGTCTATAGTATATAATCAAAGTTTTATAACTTTGAATACCATATGACCGACACTATATGGTCAAAGTTATAAAACTTTGAATATATAAAAAACAAATAAATAAAATGATGAAACAAAAAGCTAAGGGTTGTAATGATTTCCCTTTACTGCACTGTACTGCAATCTTAGAGTTGGTATATTTAAAGAGAGGGGGGGTGTGGGGGTTAAAGCAGGGGGACTTGTCCCCCTGCTTTAAAGTGTCAGGTAACTTTTTTTTTTTTTTTATATTTTTTTAAATATAGTCGAAGTTTTATAACTTCGACCATATGGTGTTGATCATATGGTATTTGAAGTTATAAAACTTTGGTTATATGATATAGACCCAGAAATGCACTGGCTATCACTCCACAATGGTGACTGCGTCAGAGGTGCCACAGTTTACTGTTCCTTCCATTGCAGTGCAGCTCCAGCTGAACGTTTGTTCTGTTTCCTACTGAAGGCTCCAGAGTATCTTCATGTGGCAACTGATCGGCTGCTTCGTTTTGCCTTTTTTCCTTGATTTGGGGACTCATTCTTCTATCATGCTGTGATGTTACACTAGATGGATTTTCTACACTAAATCCTTCACTTAATAGATAATCTATAACTTCAGTTTCTGTTTCTTTACCGTCTTCATTACTAATCCTCTTTTCTGCTTTCCTGCTTTGTTTTCTTGTATTGTAAAATGCTTCATATCTGGTTGCCTTTGCCGGTATTTCTCTTCAAATATCTTTGGTGATGTTTTTCTTTGTATTGATTAGTTTTGCTTTCTCCTTTGCACAAATATTGCACCATATTAAATCTCTTTTTCTTTCCCATGTGCATATTTCTTCTTCAGATGTCTCCTGATCCACCTGTTTCTCCTTATTTTGGGACTCACTGTTCCATCATGGTGTGATATATCCTGTGTTAGACTTTCTACACTAAATCCTTCACTTTGCAGGCACTCCATAACTTCAGCTTCTATTTTTTTAACTTCTGCTTTACTAGTCTGTTCTATGTTCCTCGTTTGTGATCTTATTTTTTTTGTATTGTGAAATTTTCCATATCTGTGTGCCTTTGCCTGTGTTTCCCTTGAAATATCTTTGGAGCTGCTTTTTGTATTGATTAGATTGTGTTTCTCCTTTGCATTAGTATTAAACCATATCAGATCTCTCTTTCTTTCCCATGTCTATGTTTACTTTTTATATCTTTTCAAAAATATGTAGGTTTTGTTTATATTTTTGCACTTCCTCAGTTATGTTTTTTTCCAAATGGCTCAAGGTTTCGTGGTCTATATATTTTTTCTTGAATCTGTTGTATTAATGGTTGCATTTGAAGCTTTTTCCAGTTTTTCTTGTGCAAAAATATTTTTCTTTCCTCTAATTTTTTCTTAATTGTTTTGAATATCTTCTATTCAGACATTCTGGGGTTCTTGCATAACAGTAACAATACATAAATTCTGTCTTGTACTTAACAATCCACTGTAATGTCTTTATGTTTTTTTTTTTGTCCTGTTAGGTTTTGTGGTTTGTTTGTTTTTTTACTACTACTTCCTTCGACAACAGGTGAGCCATCTTCCAGCTGAGCCTGGACTAACCAAATTGTAGGAATGTTTCTGGGTCTTGAGGATTCTACACCGTCATTTTTTCCAGTCCTGGCACCAGCATGGCTACCAGGATTGGGCACTTTTTTTAGCCTGGAACTTGTGCACCCAGCTGTCTTTTTTATTTTTAAACCTACTTCTGTCGATGATGTATGCTATAAAAATATTGTTGGTACACCAGTGATGTCCTGGTGAAATTTTGTGAAAACAGAGTCCACCTTTTGAAGGTACTTAACAAGACTTAAGGATGAATTCAATCCCAACAATACTACTCTCCTCTGCTTGCTGATGTTATTGTCTGCAGTACAGGGGTCAGATGTAGTGAGGACAAAATTCTCATTGAAAATGTTTGAGGGCTAGCCCTTGTGGCAGAGATTCTGTAGTATCAGGGTCTGGTTTTATAGACTGGGAGATGATCACTGAGACAGGCAGACATTATACCTGTGGTGGTGGTGTGTTTGCTAGGGTCCGATACTAGGATTCAGTCCAATAGGGAGTTTGATGTCATGCTGTAATGTGTAGGGCTATTAATTATTTGTGTGAAACCAAATAAGTTCATTATAGATGTAGGGGAGTTAGAACCAACTGACATTCACATCACCTAGTTGTATTATTTATTGTGGAATTGTTATGGATAGCCAATGTAGGATATATTCCACATATCTCTCAACCTCTTAGAGCAAGAAATCTGGACAAAGGCATAAATAAAAGTGGGACAAAGGCCCAAAATAGAGACAATTTTTAAATATTGCTCTTACAAATTTAGAAAGTTGATAGAATAACAGGTTTTGTATTACCATGAGTTTTCTGAAGCATATAAAGTCTGAAACTCGAATCTCTGTCATTATTTTCTAACTTCAGTCTTTAATGATTTGCCACTAATTTGCCAAAAAACACAATTTCTTTAAAAACAGACCAAAATATGTGGCAAAAATCTGGACATTTTGTGAAAGTCTGCACAGCTGAGAGGTATGACAGCATAGCTGTATTGTGGCCAGGAGGGATGTAGGTCACCCTTGGGTCAAATTATAACAGAGAGTAATCAGCTTATAGCCAATACAAATCAATTAGCAGAGAGGGTGCCACACAGAACAAGTTTTCTTTCACTTCCTGAATGCAGAAACCTGTCAGCCAGGAAGATGAAGTAACTGACGTAGCACAGTCTACTTGTCAAGACAAAGGACAATGGCCAGTTTAGTAACTGGTCCTTAGAGTACAAGGACAACTCTGTCAGTGGGACTAAAAACTAATTTCCAGCGCAGGCTGATACTTATTTGACTAGATGTAGTTAATATACAGCAAGGTTCTTTAAGCTACATTATCCAAAGAAAATTCTCAGTGAAAATGTTTGGGAGTTGGCCCTTGTGGCAGTGCTTTTGCAGTATCGGGGTTGGCTGTAGTAACCAGAGGGTCTCCACTGTGAGGAGGTTAATGACTGCCAGGAGATGCTAAGGATGAGGAATAACACTGAACAACCTTGGTCTGACTCGAATTTCACTAATATTACTGTAAAAGTAGCCAATTCCAAATCCAGCTCCAGACAAGTGACAAGTGGAGTACCTCAGGGTTCAGTCCTGGGACCGCTCTTGTTTGGCACCTACTTCTCTGAAGTGCAGGCCAACACTAAAGGACTCTGGCTAACAAAGTTCGCAGATGACTGCAAACTGGGAGCCATTATTGAATCCCCAGATGATGTGAATATTCTACAAAAGGGCCTTACAGAAACAGATGCTTGGTGCCAGAGCCATGGGCTCAAGCTCAATGCCAAGAAATGTATAGCTATCCCTTTTGGGAAAAAAACATGTACCTATGAATTACCACATAGGTGGCAGTACACTAAACACTGAAAGTGTGATAAGAGACTTAGGGGCACAGGTGGACAGTGGTCTCACCTTCGATAACCACATCGCCACAACAGTCAGGAAATCCTTGTATGTGGCACACCTCATCACTAAGGGCTTTTCATCCAGAAAAAAAGGAGGTCATTGTCCCACTGTACTCATCCCTCATTAGACCCATTATAGAATACAATACCCTGTTTGGTATGTACCTCTCAAGACATCTGCAACAACTGGAAAGGCCGCAGAAATACCTCACTAAAAGAATCACAGGCCTAAAGCAGATGCCCTACGTGGACCGCCTGAAAAAAACTCCAGCCATACTCTGTTGCATATCATAGGTTCATAGGTTTATACTAGGCTAACTGCCCTAGGGCATTTATATGTTAGAAATACTGTGCCCATTAGTTTGTTGTGCCTCTGTCCAGTAGTGACACAGAGATGATTCCCGGGGTAAACCTACGATCTCCCATCCACCGGTCAAGATTTCTCTTGAACAGAGCCAGCGAGGTGCTCTGCTTCTTCCACAGCATGGGGAGTCTCTGGGTGATAAATCTATCCCTCCAGCACATCCTATTTATATCCGTGCTAAGGTTTAAGTCTCTTGCTCTAGTGGTTTTGGTGGATTTGGATTTTTTGAGGTGGAGCATGTCCATTAATTCCGGGTTGGTCATGGCCTTGTATGTCAGGCACAGGTCACCTCTGAGCAGATGGTATGCAACTGAATAGAGTTGGAGTTTCTTCAGTCTGGCAGCATATGACAGGTTTTGGAGTCCCTTTATCCTTTTGGTGAGGAACTTTTGGGGTCTTTCCAATTGCTGCAGGTGTCGGGTGAGATACATCCCGAATGGGGCATTGTACTCGATCATTGGTCTGATAAGTGAAGAGTACAGGGGAACAATGACCTCACTTGATCTGGATGTGAATCCCTTCATGATCAGGTGGGCAATGTAGAAGGTCTTTCGAACCACTTTAGGAGGCCAGGGTCCCCAGGTCCCTGATAACCTCTTCTGTGCTCAGTGGGTTGCCACCTATATGGTAGCTTGGGGTTACCTTGTTTTTCCCGAAGGGTATGACTATACACTTTTTTGTGTTTAACTTCAGGTCATGGCTCTGGCACCAGCTATCAGTTTCCGTGAGACCCCTCTGAAGGATGTCTGTGTCTGATGTACTATCCACTATGGCACCCAGTTTGCAGTCATCCGCAAACTTTGTCAGCCATAGTCCTCCTATGTTTGCCTGTACTTCTGAGAAGTAGATGCCGAACAATACTGTGGGACTCCACTTGTAACCGGCTTGGAATCTGACATGGCTCCAGCAACTCTAACCCTGTGGGTTCTGTCCTTTAGCCAGTTTGCAACCCATCTTGTGACATATGGGTTTACATTTAAGCTGGTAAGTTTCTCTATAATACCCGAGTGGGGTATTGTGTGCTTTGCAAGGTCAAGGTAGGCTGTATGGACTGCCTTTCCCTCATCAATGGCCTTGGTGACTGTTTCAAAGAAGTCAACCAAGTTCAAAAGGCAAGATCTGCCCTTGACAAAGCCAAACTGGGTTGGGTCCAAGGTCTGCAAGTCCCCTATGTCTTTATTTATGAGTTCCATTATGATCCTCTCCATAGCTTTGCAGACCAGGCTTGTTAAGCTTATATTACCAGGGTCCGTAGAGGCACCGCCTTTGTGGAGTGGGACCACAGTTGCCGTATGCCACTCTTTGGGCACATATCCTGTGGTGAGGCTAAGATTAAACAGCTGCCTTATGTGTGGGTTTATTCTTCATTGAGTTCATGTAGCGGGACCCCATCCGGTCCCATTGATGCTGTGTTTTTAGCTTTAGAGAGAGCAGCTTTCACCTGTGCATTTGAGATGTCTGGGAGGCTACTCTCAGTTGGGATAGTTATCTCTCCTTTTGGGGGGAGAGGGGGGTGAAGTTTGCGCTGAACCTGTCTGCCAGTATGTTGGCAATGTCTGTGGGTTCAGTGATTTTTGTATCATTTTGGACTAATTCTGAGCATATCTGGGAGTTTCCACCCAGGTTTCTGACATAGCTGAAGAAGGCCTTATGATTGTCTTTTGAATCTATGGCAATTTTTCTCTCAAAGTTGGCCTTGGATGATTTTATGAGGGATCGTAGTTTCTTGCTAGTGCTGATCAAAGATGCCTTCCCTTTTGGGATTTTGCTCTATCATGTAATAGCTTTCTCCTCTTATTGTAAAGTTTGTTTATGGCTGGGGTCCACCAGACTGGATGTTTGCCCTTGGTGGAAAGAGTCTTGGTTTTATTTGGGATTGCCTGATCCATGCAGTCCTGAAGGTGTTCATAGAAAGCATTTGTAAGGGCTTCTTGGGTTGTGGTTTCCATTGGCTCGGGGCCTTGAAGGATACCACACCTGTCTTGAGTAGTGTGAAGTTTGCTTTAGAGAAGTTCTTCACTGTGGTCTTTTGTTTGGGGTGGGGGCGGATGTGGATTTCTAGTGAGATTAGTTTATGATCTGATCTCACCAATGAGGGATATACTTCCGGTGTGGAGCATTTTGTCCCCATGTTCGTGATGATGAGATCTAGTATATTTTCTCCTCTTGTGGGGACGGTGACTAGTTGTTCCATGGCATTTGAATTACCTTTGGGCTAGAAAGTTTGGGCTTGAGTAATGTTCCCAGTCTATATTCGGGTAGTTGAAGTCACCCAATATGATGGTGTTTGGTGATACATTTATACCCTCCAGTGTCTTCAGGAAGGCTGTGTGGGTTTCCTGAGTTTGAGAGGGTGGCCTGTAGCATGCTACAAATTGTAGAGCAGTTTTGCCTATGGTTAATTGCACCTGGATGGTTTCCGCCACCAACCTGGAGGTGTGGGTATCCTTGATGAATATGGATACACCCCCTCCTTTTGTGGTGTGGTCCGGGTTTTGGGGCCGGAATGCATGATATGAGATGAAACCTGATAGTGCCGGGGTGCTCTCAGGAGCCTTGAACCAGGTTTCAGTCACAGCACAGACATCTACTCAGAGGCGATCTCTGCTTAACATACAAGGCCATGTCAAACCCAGATCTGTTGGACATGCTACACTTGAAATCCCAATCCCTCAGAGCCACACGTTCCAGGAATGCAAACCTTGTCATCACAATGAACAAAACATGCCAGAGGGATAAGTTCCTGACCCAGAGACTCCCCAGACTCTGGAATAGACTGCCCATACATGTCAAGCAGAGCGCCTCTTTAGCCTTCTTCAAAAGGAACCTTGACGATTGGATGGGAGAAAGGAAATTCACTCTGGGGATCATGTCATTCACCCTGCTAGACAGGGGTCCAGGGAAGTAAATAGTGTGGGAAGAAATAGCCAGGGAATTGTTATGGCAAGGCTTGTATGGGGCCTAGGACCGATAGCCTAGTACCAACCTATGAACCTATAATAACCTGAGTGAATGACCAAACAATCAAAGTGAGGATAAAGTTTTTTTTTTTAAAGAAGAGAGGCATTTTGATGTGACCAAATCAGTGATGTCCGCAATGTTTCTGTTTCTCTCTTTGTTTGTTTGTTTCTTTCTTTCTTTTTGTTTCTAGCAGAGGCAAGGCAATGTGATGTTAGGCTACTAAAATATGAGGGATAGCTTTTGCTCCTTTTTCCTGTTGCATTAATCACTACTGAGGACAGGCATCATTTTATTTTATAAACCTTTTTTTTTCCATTTCACTTAATTGTCATCTGCTTTGCACCCAGTTTTTTATAATAAATGAATTAGTGATAAGTAATGACTTTACATGATATTGCTGCTGTTTCATCCTGTTACATCAGCATCCAAAATGGAGTTAGCGCTGTAAACAGTGTTTTGCATCGTTTCTCTTGCATCTCCATTCATTGAATTTTTCCACAGTGAAGGCTTTATCTGCTTTTGATGCTATTTTTTCCTGTCTGCCAGACAATGCCTTATTACTAGACATGTTACTCTTTTGTTCTTTGCGAACTGGGAGGAATTCGCCTAGTCATAACATGCATAATATTTGTTTTGTATGTTTCAAAGAAAGTGACAACTGCTGTGTTTTTAAAGACTTTAGGTATTATTTTTCATAGATTTTAATTATTCATAAACAAAAACCTTTCCAGTTGATGATCTAGTGTTTCATTATATTTAATGACTTAAAAAAGGCAACTCTGTCCATATTTTAAGCAAACTAATTTATTCTGCTTTCAGTTTTTCTTTATTCTGTAGTTTTTTGCTTCAGTGATATTTTGTTAGAACTGTATTCCTAGTATATCATATTTAAATGATACTAGTTTGCACTTCCGTTACAACAAATATAGCTTTTATAGCTGATAATATAACTTCAGAAATTGCTACTTTTTATAATGACCAAAACTATGTTTTGAATTTCTTTAAGTGCATATTTTATTATTTATTAAAGCTGTTAAGGCTACTGTTTAAAATTTTATTTTATTTTTTTTCATTGCGTACTCTACTGTATAAGACATACTGCAATCAAGACAACCATTTAATATGATAGAATCCGTGATTTAAAGTATTGCTGTTTAGTGCTGTCTATTGTAAAGACCATTATTAGCCTTTAGCAGTCATTCCACTGCAATTTCAGTGTGATTTTACATATTGTTATCGAAGCACTTCTGATATAGTCATTTTCTGATTGTAATTTTTCATATTGTTATCGAATCACTACTGATTTAGACTTTTTAAGCTGTTTCCAGCAGCTAGCAAGTTTTCTCAGATATTTATACTTGAGATTTTCTGTCCTGCTGTGCTTATGTTATGTTCAGCTATCCATTATTATTGATTAGATCTATTTACCGAGATACAGCAGTTGGACCTAACCACTGTCACCAAGTACTCTAATTGCTGTGAGCTGTGTTGGTCAGGCCTAGTTCCAGTCAGAGAGTAGATCCAAACTAGTCTTTTTCATCTTGTCATGCCAAGCAGCTCCAACTAGTTGCCTTTTAGTAATGAGTATCTAACTAATACTAAATTTGTTTACCTTCTGTTAGGCCTGTTTCCTATCACCCACTTTTATCATGCAAGGCTCCATATAGTTTGTTAGCACTAGGTTTATTAAGGATTTAAGGCACTGTAACACCTGTCTCATGTCTGCTTTCAATCCCTTACTGCTTGGCCTCTCCGAATCCACCTGAGAAACGGTCAGGTGGTTGTAGCACCTCTGATTCTTGACTGTGAAGACACTGACATAGAAGACAAACCCAGAAACAAAAGCAAACAAATGAAAACTAGCAATAAATTGTAACATAACATGAAGCTGCAGAAACTAAACTGTAAAATATCTAAAATTAAAATTTTTATTAACTGAAATTTAACTTGTGTCAACTATTAACATGTTGCACTATTTTTCCTTCTATCTTAATTCTCAGCTTCTTTGGATTTTCCCCATTTGCTGCCATTAAAGCTGTCTTACCTGTAGTCGGTTTCATCCCATGTGCCTTCAGTTTTGCATTTCATTACTCTTTCCTTTGCTGAATTTTTTGTCCAAAGTCTGCATGTACTGCCACATCATCTGCATACAGCAATGGTGTTGATATGTGCCACTGGAACTGTTTGCTAATGTAGTCCATCACCAGTATGAGCAGCAGTGCGATCTGAGCTGAATCCTGATGCACACCCCTCCCACTGGGAACCCCTCTGTGAGGCTGAAGCCTGATGCCCGCTCATGATTTGTATTTGTTTTATTGGTTCCTTGGGTATAGCCTTCACTATTTCTATTAATGGTTCTGGGACTTTGATGGTCGCAGAACTGTTCAAATCAGCTTTCTTGGGATTTTGTCATATACTTTCTCCAAGTGTAGGATACAATCCTTATCTCCAGCTTCTTTTTCATTATCAATCTCACCACAAAAATCAGGTCAGTTATAGTGCATCCTGATCCGGAGCCATATTGCTCATCTCCCGTTTTACATTCTTCTACTTTGAGTATTTGTTTATCAGTCATCGTCTTCAGCAATTTTCATGCAAAGTGACAAGAAAACAATACTTGTGTACTGCCCACAGTTGTGTTTGCCTCCTTTGATCTTTACTGGCACCGGAATACTTATTCTCCATTTACTTGGGATAAGCCACTATCTACATACAATGATATGTACATTAAAGAGCCATGTTCCCAGACCACTCAGCATCGTAATCATGTTAGCCATGACTTCATCTCTGCCTGCTGCTTGTCCTGACTTCATTTTCCAGTGTGTTTCGCACTACGTCTAGGGTGGGCTCTTCTTCCCCTTTCTCGCTAAGCTGTACACGTAACAATATAGCTTCCATGCGATTGTGGGATTTCCTGCATTCGAAGGTTTCTTGAAGTCCTCCTTTCATCAACCTTCGAGGTGATCTGTATTCTTGAATCGATTGTTGCCGACATCATTTATGAATGGCATCTGCCAATTATCTTCTTTATGTTTCTGTCATGGCCTTGAAACCTGGTTAGGCTTCTTTGTTCCCTCTTCTGAGTCACTTCCCAGAAGATGGCACATGGCAAATGCCTTGTTCTTTGCCATTGTGACCTCTCACGTACCCTTTTTGTTAGACAATCAGTATTTCCTGTTAGTCAAGTCCATCCTTTCTATCCCCCACTTGTTCCTACACTCCTTTTTCTTTTGATAACATCCTGGACTTTTATGATTCATCACCAGCTTTCTTTATGTGCCTTATTTCCCCATCTGGCTTGACCACATGACCACAGGTGTGTTCTACCCTTTGCAGAGATACTGTTACTCTCCTTTGGCTCCACCTATTCCCTCTGCTTCCTGAGGTACTAGAGCCCTTAGTATTTCCTTGAACTGCTGTGCTTTTA
This sequence comes from Protopterus annectens, assembly GCF_019279795.1. Taxonomy (NCBI): domain Eukaryota; kingdom Metazoa; phylum Chordata; order Ceratodontiformes; family Protopteridae; genus Protopterus; species Protopterus annectens. Next base: position 455,524,577 of record NC_056740.1, read on the forward strand.
ATTCCGTCAACATACAAATCTTCAGCCTACTCTCATTGATCTTAGAGCTGTCTCTGACCATTGCTTTCAGCTGATTGTGGCCACAAGTGGCTTATGCTGGGATGACTTTGCAACCTCTGATTTCAACTCTCTACCTAAGTTTTATGCTGACAATTTTTTTTATATGATCTTCTAACTGAGTCATGTGCTGGCCAACATTCAGCCGTTTGCCAGGTAGAAGTCTGGCATGGAATCCCCTTCATTACTGCAGTTTCCCTGACCTTGTGGACCCAGACAGTCTTCATATATTGCTCTGTCTGACCTTTTCCTTAATAATTGCTCCCCTCCTTTTGCCACCCCCCCAATGTTACTATTTCCTTGGTTTAATCTGACCATCTCCCAGTAATGTTCACCCTTAAACCAAGCTTTGACTCCCAACAAATGCCCTACTACATTCCAGGCTGTATCTAAAACCAGCTACTTATTTATTTATTCATTCACCTTTGTTTACCAAGGAAGTCCCACTGGGTCAAAAGTACCCATTTTCAGCAGAGGCTCAGGGAGAAAACTCCAAAGTAAACAGTTGCATTAGTCAACAAACAAAAAATATACAAAAATATACAAAAAATAGAAACAGTATATACAGTTTTAATAGCAAATATGCAATGAGGTAGAGCAAATGTCCTATACAAACAATGAATTAACAGATACAAACAGTATATGAAGTTTCAATGGTCTTTGTGGAATAACACAGAGCAGAAGTTTTGTATATATATATATATATATATATATATATATATATATATATATATATTTAATAGTAACGGACATTCTTGATAAACATAGAAAGCACATTTTTCCAGAGAACCAGATAAATGGTGCTCTGGTATACTTTGCCGAATTCTGCTCTCTTATGGCTAGATGTATGAAAGATGCCATGCCCTTCTGATGTGAGAATATTGGTAAATTCAGAAGTAAACATATGGTGGAATTCCCACATTAATAAACTTTACAAAAAGAATCAAAGGCTTTTAGCTAAATATAGGAAATCGCCAAGTCCCCATTCTCAAGGATATTTAAAAATGATAAAATTAACAAGCAAAACCCGTAATTGTACTGTCATAGATTGAAATGCTAGTCATGAACTCTGATTTGCCACTGGTGCTACAGATACTCAGAAGGCCATCTTCAATAACATCAGGAACCTTAGCGGTACTATACAGGTAAGCAGAGGTGTAGAAAGCTATTACTGGCACCTGGTGATACCTGCGATCTGGCAATCCCCACAATTCTATGGTGAGTACCCAGTGATACCTGCGATCTGGCACTCCCCACAATTCTAAGGTGAGTAACAACAATTTAGGGAGCAAAACAGGATACTGTTCCTTCCTTTGAAACTGTTGTAACTGCTTGCTGCAAATCTACATTTGTAACACTCAGCTGTTACAGTCCACACACAGAATGCTAAAGCAGTTGAGTTCTTAAATCCCTGGACAGGAGTTACTGAAAAAAGAAACTCTTTCCTTTTAAACTGTAGCACTCTGCTTGCTACATTTATAGATTTATAGCAAACAGTTGTTACAGTTTATGCCATATACAGAGTGCTAAAACACTTCAGTTCTGACCACTAATGAATGCAACTGCACTGAAGACCAATGGGCATCTTCTGATCACTCCCCATAACACTTTGCGCCCAGGGTGGCTGCTCCCTTTGTCCTACCCTAGGTACACTACTACCACTATGCACAAAACTTCTTTATGAAATCCAACTCCAAAACCACTAGAAATATCATTATGAAAAAATCAGCTTATCTTCATGCCCTTATCCTGCCCAAATGCCTTCCACATTTCCTCCCATACCACTCTCCTTGAATAGCTCTGGATTAGGTTCTGTTAGCCCTCCCTAAAGCCAAAACATACACTAGCTCATGGGTCTTGATAACATCCTGGGGTGCTTGCTAGTTAGTTTTAAAAACTACTTAGCTGAACCTTATTTATCCTCTTCAACTTAAGTGCCCCCACTTCCAGGAAGCATGGAAAGCAGTCATAGTTGTGCCACTACTGAAAGGAGACCCTACAAGTGAACTCAGTAACTAAAGAACTATTCATTTTACTGTCATTATCTGCATGGTTATGGAATGTTGAATTATCCTGGCTGAATTATTTGACTGTGGCCACTGAAGCTCTAAACAACTGCTATTGCTTCTATACAACTAATCTTGATTTGGCTAAGGCCTTAAAGCCTGCTGGTGTAGGGATCATAGATAAACTCTCTCAGTTAAACAATAGCCCCTGTATTGTCTACTGGATAACAAATTGACTCACCAACGGTACTGACATAACTCATACTATGAATGTTAGGGGCATCTTTTTTCTAGCTAGAGAAGTGCGACTAGCTGTGTTCCACAGGTATTCATCTTAGCTCCCCCGACCTTTGGCTTGTAGTTCTGTGTTGTGAAATCAGACTTTGAAGGATGTTCAGTCACTAAGTGTAGAGATTAGATGCAGTTGTCCAATCCTCTTCTAATGCTCAGAATCTCTGACAGGATCTGATTCAGACCTATTTCAGTGTAGCATTCAGACACTCATCCTGAATGGCAAAAAATGCCTTTGGGAAAGACATTAGTTCCTTCTCTTACCATTTCTCATGGATGTAGAGACCTGAAAGTGCATGTAAGTGTAGGAGTGTTTCAAATCACCAAGGGAATACACTGCTAACTTTATGGTCATGGTAAAGGCACAACATATACTTTGTTTATGCAAACATTATTAGAAAACGATACTGTTATATGTCAGTTTCGACACACATGCCTAACCTTTAGTATAGCCAGTCATCCAATGTCCATGTTGTCCTGCACTCATGTATTTAAGTGCAACACATGTGGGAAATGACACTTATATGCACAAAGACATAAACATACTAACAGCACAACTGTACATCCGAAACGAGTTTAGGAACGAGTGTGCGATGCAGACAGGTATGATCATTTACATTAAACTTCTCGTTTCCATGGCACAGCTGTGATGGTATGCATACTAACTAGGGGTAATTTGACCAGGACACCAAGGAAATTCCTTTTCTAATTCCAACAAGTACCATGGAACCTTTAACACCCATCTGAGCTACCATGAGTTCAGGCAGACTGGACTTTGATTTAATGTCTTATGGTACCCAAGCAAAGTAGAAGTCAGTTACGTTGTCCTACAGTGTCAGTACTGAAGAGGATCACATGACACTGTACCCATGGTAGCAATCCTCAATTTCAATATCATGGAGGGCTTGAAATACTAGGTTTGGACAGATAACATAGTGCTGTTGAGGGAGATGACGGGCAGCCTTGTGACATCCAGTAGTGATATGGCCTGTTGCATACACAGGTTTGTTAATGCTGTGGCTATCTGGTATATTGTTTCATAATTCGCCTCTGTAACACCAGCATTTTCCTGCAGTCAGTAACTCTAATGTTAGCGCTGCTAGATGTGGCATATATATGTCTCTGAATCACTCTACCACATTGTTCATCCTCATCTGAGTTTGTGCAGATGCTCATTTAAATAATGTTGCTCATTACTGCATCGTTACACCACCATTAGCTTTCTGTGCAGACTGTTGGGTTTCTTGACATCCCTCCTCCCCCTCTCAGCATGTCTCTGAATCACCCATGCCCTGGGCATTACCTTTTGTCATGCACAACTGCTTACCACAGCATGGAAAACATTTCTGAACTCCAGGCTCTGTGTTCAGTACTGAGCAAGGTGGTGTGAGATTTTAAAGGCTTTAAGGAGATCTGAAAGAAAACTAAGAGTTTGTTGATATTTGAAAGAAAGAACAAAGTTGGTTCATAGGTTCACAGGTAGGTACTAGGCTACTGGCCCTAGGGCCTATATAAGCCTAGCTAAAAAGGTACCCTGGCGTTCGCCACCCAAGAAAATTATTTACCTGTGCCCCTGTCGAGCAGAGCCACAGAAGTGATCCCCGGGGTGACTTTCCTATTTCCCATCCAATTTATACTTAGTTATATATGGTTATATGTAGTTATACTGTTGATTTGTGTTTAACAGCTATATTATAGACTATACTGGAATGTATTACAAAAGTGGTGTGTGTTGATCTGCAGCATATTTTATTTTACTTATTTATCCATATTTTTGCAAGATGACAAAGAAAACAAGTAAAAAAGAAAATAGAAACTATACACAGACATTGTCAGTTTGTATTCCATTTTAAGATGTTTCCACTTTTTAATTTGATATGAAGTGTTTTTATATCACAATTTGTCTGTCTAATTGTTGCAGCTTCTAAAAGAAATGTATCCAAAATTCAGCCCATTTCAAATCTATCCCTGGGTTGACTGAAATCAGTCCAGTGGGATCAGTGCTGTACCTTGGTTAAGAAATTCAAATAATCAAATAAATAAATGTATCATAGGTTTACAGCTGTCGTTCTTCCAGCAGGGTGTTATGGGGAATTTCTTGCTGTAAGCCAAACATGGGTGCCAGTCATGCATAATAAGTGTTATTACTTATTCCTGCTGTGGGCCTCAGTTATCTGCTACTGTGGGATACTCATATATATTCCTATTAGATTTTTATTAATTTTTGTGGAGTATATAGGAGTTTGAAAATCATGTGTTCTCACTATAACACAACCTACAATCATCAAAAATCTGGTCAAAGGCTGATTAAAAAAATTCAGGAAGCTACTTAGCATAACTTACACAATAACATTACCCCTCCAACTTACAGTAGGACTGTGGGATATGACCAATCAGAAACACGCTTAAAAAACTGACTTACCACATAATAATAGGTAGCATAAGAAAATACAATAATTGACAAAATGGCACTAAGATTGTTAATCTAGAGTGTCTTGCAACACCGATATGAATCACTGTGAACTTTTAATTCATTTTTCATAGCCATATTTATATTTTTATAACTGAGAAAGCTAAATGTTATTGAGGGGTGTGGAGTGAAATACCTTGGTGGAACACAGAAAAGTTCTTTGCCCCTGTGCATGTTTACTATGTTCCTATTCCATGCACGCATTTCATATAGCAAAACAATGTCAAATTTTATCTTCTTTATAAATACAAACTCTCTTGGTCTCTTAATGCTAAAGGAAGTCAATTTAGCCTCCATGAAAGTAAGGTGACCATCTTCTTTCTGATAACCTTCTGCTGTTAGGTATCTCTTTTACACATTTACCACAGAGGTTGGCTGCCTTCATATTACTGTTACTCTATGTAATTATGTCAGGCTAAGATAGCACTTAAAAATAAAAAATAGAGCTTGCTGCAGTAATTAATATCTACCTAAACCAGACTAATCAATTAACAAACCAGCAAAATGAGACGAGCATTAACAATAACACGGAATACACCATCACAATAATGTACAATAAGTGGATAATAAAGTTTCAAAAAATCTCTATAGGACCAAGGAACCAAACAATTACCTCCCATCATGCTTTGCTGGGACGAAGAATTTTTGTCTTACTCCTTTAGGCAATAACATCTTGCACTCAAAATACTCAACTATCCAAGTCTTTCAAAGAATAGAAATTGGCTAAGAAAAAAAAAAGGAAGAAAATACAGCCACATCCATTCCTTGTCTTTGTTCAATCTGCTTTGCAGGCATCAAAAACATTTTCACCCTGAAATGCAGCACTGTTTCCCAAGTGAAAAATAAAAACTGTTTTTCCAAGTATTGGCCAAAACTCTGTCATTCCTCTTTAAGTTAGCCATCTTCTTTAGTGAGCAGAAGCGAGATTCACGTGTATTCTAGTCCTGAAAACTTAAAAAGTAATGAGTTATGCATAGCCTCTGTGTCAAAGAAACTGATATTACTGGCTTAATATGACCCTCTAAATTAAACAGCTTGGTTTATGACTTTCCCTTAAAGAGCATATGGACATTTATATATATATATATATATATATATATATATATATATATATATATATGTATGTATATATGTATGGGTCTATATCACATAGTCGAAGTTATGTAACTTCGAACACCTAATAGTCAAACCATTATGTTTAAAGTTACATAACTTCGACTACCTAAAAAAAAAAAAAACACGACGGACAACAAAATAAACTGTTGTAAGCAGGGGGGCAAGCACTCCTGCACCCCTCACCCCCCGCTACTTAAATATACCAACTCCGAGATCTCACCACATTGGGCTGTGGTGTAGTTCCTGTGTTGTCCATTATCTTACTTGGATAGAAGGAAGTTTCTTTGCTCACCAGTGGGAGTGGAGAGCCTTGAGCAGCCTACCTGTCCCTGTAGGAAGTGACCTCAGCACAAGAGCTGTAGTAATTGGTTGTTTTGGACCATTTCTAGCTCTTTTGTAGTTCTCTGTTTAAAATCCACCTCTGGGCATTTTTTTCTGGCTATACTACTCAGACAAGCTCCTCGTGGTCCTGCAGAGTGGTCCTAGCTACAGAGAATTCAGAAAAGCAACTACTTTCTGGATTTAAGTATCATTGCTGTTTTTTTACTTGGAATAGCTTCTGTAGCTTACCCTGAACAAGCTTAAACTGTTTTTTAGCTGTTTGCTGCATTATTTTAAAATCTGCACTTAAAGTTACTTTTTAGTCAAATTTGATCAAAAGTTTGTTTGTTTGTTTGTTTAATTTAACTGTTGAGGCTGCCCACTAAAGTGTGCTAGCCTGTGTAACTGATTTATCACTGTTTCTGCATTTTCTGTGTGTTTCTATCAAAAAAACGAAAAAAAATAATCCTTGTTTTCCCGCCTCTCCTCGACTAGTTTAGACCAGTTTACAGGCATTGCTGTATTCTGGGCTGTGGTGTAGTTCCTGTGTTGTCCATTACCTTACTTGGATAGAAGGAAGTTTCTTTGCTCACCAGTGGGAGTGGGGAGCCTTGAGCAGCCTACCTGTCCCTGTAGGAAGTGACCTCAGCACAAGAGCTGTAGTAATTGGTTGTTTTGGACCATTTCTAGCTCTTTTGTAGTTCCCTTTTTAAAATCCGCATTTGCGCGGCTTCGTGCGATTGTGCGCATAACTCAGCGCCGGTTAAACTTCTTCTGGCTCCGCCAAGTATGCTCTTCAAATTTTCCCTTAAGGAAGCTCTGCTCTCAGTATAATCAGACTACTCGCTATATTATAAGCCTAGCACTTGTTCTCAAAACTTCTCTACTAAGTAAGCACTCCCATACTAAGTAAGCACTACATCCACCTACCACCCCTGTGAATATGCACTTCCCTTAAAGGCACAGCACTCCCTTATACTGTTCTAGCATGTCGAGTGGTAGATTACTGGCATCCTCTCCAGTTCAGCTGGTTAATCTGGGAATCTTGAGACAATGCTACAATTGTCTCATGTACACAGACAACCCTCTCCTCCTCCCAACAAACACAAATACATGTGAGAGATGCAACTATATAGCCAAACTGGAGGCTGAACTCTCTCAACTTAGGGCTGGCATGACCAGACAGGAGGAGATGGTAACCATACACACAACAAACCCAGTCCCACATAGACCTACCACAACTGCAAACCAAACACATAAAAACACAAAGACATACTCGGAGGCTCTAATAAAAAACTTACCAAAACAACAGAGGCTCCCAAAGCAGACATCCTAAAATCCACCACCTCAAAACAAAACACATGCAACACATACTTCAATAAATCAGTGTGTCAACCAATCACAGCCCTTAAGGCCAAACACCATGCCTGATACACTAGTAATAGGTGACTCTATAGTCAGACACACTGATGTCTCGCTTACCAGGCTGAACAAGGATGGGGTTGACTGTGAGCTGCCTATCGGGAGCTAGGATCCACCACATAACACATGCACTCAGGTCACTCCAAAGCAAGTACAAATATGACTCCATCATTGTCCATGCTGGCGTGAATGACCTGAGACGTACCTCCCTGGACTACATGAAAAGAGACATAGAGGAGCTCTCTGATTATGTAGCCTAGGCTGGTATGACCCTGACCCTGAGCAGCATCTTGCCCTCACCAAGAATGATGCCATAATACAAAGACAAGATGATCAGCTTTAATAATTGGCTCAAGTGCTGGTGTCATTCTAAGGGGATCCAATATCTGTCTGCCTGGGATGACATGTTGGACAAGCCACGCTGCTTCGCAAGGGATGGCTTACACCTGTCACCACTGGGCTTCCGGATATTGGCTAAGGCTCTTGCCACCCCCATAGTGCCTTTTTAGGCAAGGCTCAAAAGACAAACCCATCTCCTTAGAAAACAAAAATGGAAAAAAACTAAGGGTAATGCTGCTCAACGCCAGAAGTCTAAATCTCGAGATGCAGGCACTCGATGCACTCCTCATTATGGAGAACATTGACGTCTGTGCAGTAACTGAAACCTGGTTCAAGGCTCCTGAGAGCACCCCAGCGCTACCAGGCTATACCTCGTATCATGCTTTTCGGCCCCAAAACCCAGGCCGAACCACAAAGGGAGGGAGAGTGTCTATATTCATCAAGGACACCCACACCTCCAGGTTAGTAGCAACACATGAAGCATCAGAGACCATACAGGTGCAACTAACAATAGGCAAAACTGCTATACAACTGGTAGCATGTTACAGACCACCCTCCCAATCTCAGGAACCCCACTCAGCCTTCCTGAAGACATTGGAGGATATGAATGTATCACAAAATACCATCATACTGGGAGACTTCAACTACATTGGGTACATTATTCTAGCCCTAACACCCTAGCCCAAAGGTTCCTGAAATTCATAAATTCAAATGCACTGGAACAACTAGTCACCTCTCCCACTAGGGGACATAATATACTAGACCTGATCATCACAAACATGGGGACAAAATGCTCCACACCGGAGGTATACCCCCTCACTAGTGAGATCTGACCACAAACTAATCACCCTGGATATACATATCCCACCTCCACCCCCAGCACAAAAGACCACAGTGAAAAACTTCTCAAAAGCAGACTTCACTCTTCTTAAGACTGAGATGGTATCCTTTAAGCCCACTGGGCCAGTGGATACCACATCCCACAATGCCGAATCCTTCACAAATGCTTTCTATGGACATCTCCAAGAATGCATGGATCATGCAATCCCAAATAAATCCAAGTCCCTCTCCACCAAAGGCAAGCATCCTGTCTGGTGGACCTCAGCCATTAACAAATTGTATAACAAAAGAAGGAAGCTACTGCACGATAGAGCAAAATCCCATAAAGGGAAGACATCTCTGATCAACATTAGCAGAAAACTACATTCTCTCATAAAAACATCCAAGGCCAACTTTGAGAGAAAAATCGCTAAGGACACTAAAGATAACCACAAAGCCTTCTTCAGCTATGTTAGAAACCTGTGTGGAAACCCTCAGATATGCTCAGAGTTAGTTCACAACAACAAAAAATACACTGAACCCACAGATATTGCCAACATTCTGGCTGACAGGTTCAGTGCAAATTTCTCCCCTCCCTCACCCCCAAAAGAAGAAATACTTATCCCAGCTGAATGTAATCTCCCTGTCATCTCAGATGTCCAAGTGAGAACCGCCCTCAACAAAGCTAAAAACACAGCATCAATGGGACCTGACGGTATCCCGGGTTGCGTGTTACGTGAACTCCAAGATGAGCTAAACCCACACATAAAAATGCTATTTAACCTTAGCCTTACTACAGGATATGTACCTGAACACTGGCATACAGCAACAGTGGTCCCACTCCACAAAGGGGTACCTCTACAGACCCTGGGAACTACCGCCCCATAAGCTTAACCAGCCTGGTCTGCAAAGCTATGGAAAGAATCATTATGAAACTCATAAACAGAGACATAGGGGACCTACAGACACTTGACCCCACCCAGTTCGGCTTTGTAAAGGGCAGATCCTGCCTTTTGAACCTGGTTGACTTTTTGAAACAGTCACTAGAGCCATTGATGAGGGCAAAGCAGTCCATACAGCCTACCTGGACTTGGCTAAGGCCTTCAACACAATACCCCACTCTGGCATCATAGATAAGCTCAACAGCTTAAACGTAAACCCTTATGTCACTAGATGGGTTGCAAACCTGTTAAAGGACAGAACCCATAAAGTTAAAAACGCTGGAGCAATGTCAGACTCAAAGCCAGTCACAAGTGGTGTCCCACAGGGATCTGTCCTGGGACCCATCTTGCTCGGCATTTATTTCTCAGATGTTAGAGCAAACATGGGAGGGTTGTGGCTGACAAAGTTTGCAGATGACTGCAAACTAGGCACCATAGTCGATACACCAGCGGACACATACATCCTACAAAAAGGCCTCACAGAAACAGACAACTGGTGCCGGAGTCACGGCCTTAAACTAAATGCCAAAAAATGTATAGTCATCCCCTTTGGGAAAAACAAAGTACCCACAAATTATCACATAGACAGCAACCCACTGAGTATGGAAAAAGTAATCAGAGACCTAGGGACCCAAGTCGACAGCAACCTCTCATTTGACACCCACGTTGCCAAAGTGGTTAGAAAAACATTCTACCTTGCACACCTCATCATGAAGGGATTCACATCCAGATCCAAGGATATCATTGTACCCCTATACTCCTCCCTCATCAGACCCATGATTGAGTACAATGCCCCATTTGTTATGTACCTCACCCAGCATTTGCAACAGCTGGAGAGACCACAAAAGTACCTCACCAAGAGGATCAAGGGTCTCCAACATATGTCTTATTCTGCCAGACTAAAGAAACTTCAGTTCTATTCAGTAGCATACCGCCTGCTCAGAGGTGATCTCTGCCTGACATACAAGGCCATGTCCAATCAGGATCTGATGGACATGCTCCACCTCAAAAAATCCAAATCCATCAGGACCACGAGAGCTAATGACTTAAACCTCGGCACAAGTATGAATAGGACATGCTGGAGGGATAGATTCATAACCCAGAGGCTTCCCATGCTTTGGAACAGGATCCCAGTTCATGTTAGACAGAGCCCCTCACTGACTCTCTTCAAGAGAAATCTTGATGAGTGGATGGGAGATTGTAAATTTACCCCAGGGGTCACATCTGTGTCACTGCTAGACAGGGGCACAGTAAACTAATTCTATTATATAAGGGGACCTTCATTGTGTCACTACTAGACAGAGGCACAGTATTCTAAATTTATTCTGTGCATTTTTGTACCATTTCATGGGGTGGCAAAAGCCACATCACTATGGCTAGGCTTACAAATGCCCCAGGGCAGATAGCCTAGTACTAAACTATGAAACTATGAAACTATGAAGTGAATGGAAACCTCCATCTATGGAGATTTCCATTCACGCGCTCAAACTTTTACAAATTCGAACATATGGTCTTGACCATATGTGGTTCGAACTTGTAAAAGTTTGATGATGTGATAGGAACCCTATATGTATGCATGTGTATATATATATATATATATATATATATATATATATATATATATATATGGGTCAAAGACTATTCACTGAAAACACAATTCACTGAAACACATTTCACTGAAAGTTATATATGGCCTTTTGCCCACTGTAGTGCGATTCGAGTTAGTATATATAGTAAGGGGGGTGTGGAGGGAACTGCCCTCCACATTGGGGGGGGTGTGGGGGTCATAGCCCCCACATAGTTTGGCTATATATTATTTTCAGAAGAGAGTAATATATTGGAATTGCAAGTATCTATTAGTATATAGTATATAGTTCAAAATATTTAAAACAGGTGGGGGGCTATGCTCCCCACATCACCAACTTACTATATATACTAACTCCAGGTCGCACTACAGAAGGAAAAAGGCCATATATAACTTCCAGTGAAATGTATTTCAGTGAATTGTGCTTTCAGTGAATTGTGTTTTCAGTGAATTGTGCACAGTCAAATGTGTTTCATCAGTGAAATGTGCTTTCAGTGAATAGTCCTAGACCCATATATATATATATATATATGTATATATATATATATATATATATATATATATATATATATATATATATATATATATATATATATATATATATAAAATAGATATATATAAAATATATATATATATATATATATATATATATATATATATATATATATATATATATATATATATATATGTGTGTGTGTGTGTGTGCATGCATGTATGTATATATCCTCATCAGCCCCCCTTTTCCCATTTTCTACATGTGGTCGGGGTATCATGTTAACTGTCACCAACTCTCGATTCAGTGCCACTCTCCTGCCTTCTTCAACACTCATGCCTGACTGTCTCAGATCTTCTTTCACACAATCCATCCACCTCTTTGCTGGACGTCCTCGCTTCTTCTTACCTTCTTCCTGTCTGTCCCAAATCTCCCTCACCAGATTGTCTTCTGCTTTTCTACACGTGTCCAAACCACCATAACCTGTTCTCTTTGCTGTTTTCTGCAATTGGAGCTACTTTGGCTTCTGCTCTTATGTCCTCATTTCTTCGCCTGTCCCACAGTGTGCATCCTACCACCTTTCTCAGGCACTTCATTTCCATCACCTCTAGCTTCTTCAACTGTTCTGCCTTTACTGCCCAGGTTTCTGCACCGTACAGTAGTACTGGTTGCACCACTGTCTTGTACACCTTACTTTTCAGCTTCTTTGGCATTCTTCTGTCATACACTACACCTGATACTCTATGCCAGTTGGCTGCAGCCCCTCTGATTCTAGCTTTGACCTCTTCATTCAGACTACCCTTATCCTCAACCACCACTCCCAAATATTTGAAGCTGTTTACCTGTTCCACTATCTTCCCTTCTATCTCTCAGCTTCTTCTGATTTCCCCAATTTGCTGCCATTACCGCCATCTTATCTGTGCTTAGTTTCATCTCATGTGCCTTCAGATTTGCATTCTATTCTCCTAGCTTTGCTGAGGTTATAGCTTAGGGTCTGCCTGTATTGCCGCATCATCTGCATACAGCAGCTTTGTTGATCTGTCCCCTTCAAGCAGTTTGCTAATATAGTCTATCACCAGTATGAACAGGATTGGTCTCAGAGCTGAACCCTGCTATACACCCATCCCCACTGGGAACCCCTCTGTGAGGCTGAACACTGTTCGTACTTGAAGAAAGGGACGGGTCACAAATCAATGTATAATACAGAATGAAAAACTTTATTCCTTATTGGGCCCAAAACCAACTATAGTATATAGAAAGGGTTTAACCATTAAACAGTTATTGGAATCTCCTTCAATAACTTATAAGCCAAATAAAGGAATGACAAAGTGTGGTTGTTGTAAATAACTGGTTCTACTTTCACAGTTCGTGGTATAAAATACCATATTAATGATAAATTTAACTGTGAAAGTCAAGGCATTGTCTATCTTGCTAAATGCAAAAATTGTGCTGCATATTATTTTGGAAAGACAGAACATGCATTGAAGACACGTATATACGAACATCTTTATGCCATATCTAAACAAAATCTGTCTAATGCCTTAGCCAAGCACATTAATGAAAATCATTCACACAGTTTTCTATTTAATGTTGTTGAAAAAGTTCAAAGAAATCCCAGAGGAGGGGCATGGTGCTTAAAATTGCAGGAACATGAACTTCTCTGGCAATTGAAAACAAATGCATATACATTCCCAGGAATTAATGATATGTGTTCCATAAAATGTCTCCTTAATATGAGAGCTTTAAATAGATGAAATACATTTTGTTTTGGGAGATTTATGAATAAGTACATATATTGTTTCTTTTCATTTTCCCTTCATTGTTGTCTATAGTACTAGAATATGGAATTATGTGTTCATAGATACTTAGTTATTAATTAATGTTGAATATGTTGTAACAATTCCACATAATATTTATAATATTTATGATTAGGTATTAGTAACACTTTTACAGCTATGGTAATCTAAGTTTGAAAACAATATTTCCATAGTACAATTATATATGTAGTATTTCCCGATGTTGCAATCAGAAATGTTTTAGAAGTTATAATATATATACATACATATATATATATATAATTTTTATTTATTTTTACAAATAACTTCTTTTGATGCATGTGTTCATTTATACAATGTAGAAATTTTGGTAGTTGGTATTGTATGGATGTAACCAAAAACTTTTTTAGTTAGTTAGTTTTGGTATGTACTGATTTTTATTGAAGTTACTTTGAGTAACCCTGACTTAAATTAATTGGATAATCAATTAGATAATTGGTTATAAAATGGGTCAGCTGGGTGCTCAAAGCCCTATATAAGTGTTTTAATATATTTCTGTGTTTGTCTGAAGAAGTGCATGTATTTATATGCATGAAAGGATATATTTTCTACTTCGGCTGGCGTGATTTGTGACCCGTCCCTTTCTTTGTGTATTTTTTTACAAGTTTTTGGAGTTGTTTGTTTCACTGTTCGTACTTGAGTCACTGGGTCCTTGTACATAGCCTGCATTAATTCTACAAATGTGTCTGGGATTTCAAATCACCACAGTATTGCCCAGATCAGCTTTTTTGGGGGGCCTTGGCATATGCTTTCTCCAAGTCCAGGAATGCCCAGTTGGACTCCCTCCTTATCTAGCTTCTTATCAAGTATCTGTCTCAATGCAAATATCGGGGCAATTGTGCTGCATCCTGATCTGAATCCAAACTGCTCATCTCCCTTCCTACATTCTACTACTCTGTGTGTCCATTTATCAGTCACCCTCTCCAGAACTTTCATGCAATGTGATAGGGGTTTGATGCCTCTGTACTGCCCACAGTTGTGGATGCCCCCTTTGTTCTTGTACACTGGCGTGAGTATGCTTATTCTCCAGTCATCTGGGATACACCTTTCTCTTCACACTACTATTAGTACCCTCAGGACCCCTTTCTCCCCTATCTCACCCAGCATCTTTATCATATCTGCTGTGACTTCATCTGAGCCTGCTGCTTTCCCTGACTTCATTTTCCTTAGTGCTCTTCGTACTTCTTCTAGGGTGGGCTCCTCTTCTTCTCTCATCATAGGCTGCATCTGGGGCAGTACAGCTTCTGTGGGGTTTTCTTCATTCAGAAGCTGCTGGAAATACTCCTTCCATCTGCCTTTGATGTCCTGTGGACTGGTAAGCATGTTGTTGCTGTTATCCCTTATGAAGCGTGTCTGACTATCTTCTTTATCTTTCTGTCTTTGCCTTGCAACCTGATATAATTTCTTTGTGCCCCTTACTGAGTCACTTTCCAGAAGTTGGTACAGTGTCTCCAATGCCCTATTCTTTGCTATTGCAATTTCTTTCTTAGCTTCTTTGCTAGACAACCAGTAGTGCTTCCTAGCCTGGTCAGTCTTTTCTATCTCCCACTTCTTCCTGCACTCCTTCTTTCTTTTAATGACTTCCTGGACTTCTGCATTCCACCACCTGCTTTCCTTATTTACCTTATTTCCATACCTGTCTCTGCCACATATCTTTTCTGTAGTCCTAATAAATGCTGTACATGTATTTATATATGTATGTATGTATGTATGTAGATTTGTATGTATGTATATATGTACGTATCTATGTATATATCTATATATGTATGTATGTATGTGTATATATATATATATATATGTATGCATGTGTATATATATATATATATATATATATATATATATATATATATATATATATATATATATATATATATATATATATATATATATATATATATATATATATATATATATATATATATATATATATATATATATATATATATATATATATATATATATATATATATATATATATATATATATATATATATATATATATATATATATATATATATATATATATATATATGGCCATGGTGGTGCAGTGGTTAACATTGTCGCCTCACAGCAAGAGGTTCTCTGGTTCGATCCTCGGCTGGGGTGCCTTCTGTGCGGAGTCTGCATGTCCTCCCTGTGGTTGCGTGGGTTTCCTCTGGGTGCTACAGTTTTCTCCCACATCTCAAAGACATGCTCTAGGTGGCTTGGACACTCCAAATTGGCCCTAGGTGTGAGTGTGTGTGTGCCTTCACTGGAAGGTTGGGTGCCAGGATGGCAACTCGAAACTGTAAAACTCCACTGCAATCATGAGCGGACAGGTGATCTGCTGTGGCGACCCCTAACCAGGAAAAGCCGAAAGAAGAAGATATGTACATATATATCTATAGCTATATATATATATGTCTGATCTGCAAGGATATGGAACTTATAAACAAAGACATTGGCAACCTTCAAACACTGGATCCCACCCAGTTTGGGTTTGTGAAGGGCCGATCTTGTCTCCTGAACCTGATTTATTTCTTCAAATCAGTCTCCAGAGCTGTGGACGAGGGTAAGGCGGTCCACACAGCCTATCTGAACCTCACCAAGGCCTTCGACACCATCCTCCACTCTGGAATCATAGATAAACTTACTAAGCTGGGCATAAATCCCTACGTCACTTGATGGGTTGCCAACTGGCTTACTGACAGAAACTAGACTGTGAAAGTAGCCGACTCAAAATCCAGCTCCAGACAAGTGACAAGTGGAGTACCTCAAGTTTCAGTCCTGGGACCACTCTTGTTTGGCATCTACTTCTCTGAAGTACAGGCCAACACAACGGCACTCTGGTTAACAACGTTCGCAGATGATTGCAAACTGGGAGCCATTATTGAATCCCCAAATGATGTGGATATTCTACAAAAGGGCCTTACAGAAACAGATGCCTGGTGCCAGAGCCATGGGCTCAAGCTTAATGCCAAGAAATGTATAGTTATCCCCTTTGGAAAAAATACATGTACCCATGAATTACCACATAGGTGGCAGTACACTAAACATTGAAAGTGTGATGAGAGATTTAGGGACACAGGTGGACAGTGGTCTCACTTTCCATTACCACAACACCACATCAGTCAGGAAATCCTTCTATGTGGCACACCTCATCACTAAGAGATTTTTGTCCAGAAAAAAGGAGGTCATTGTCCCACTGTACTCATCCCTCATTAGACCCATTATAGAGTATAATGCCCCATTTGGTATGTACCTCACAAGACATCTGCAACAGCTGGAAAGGCCACAGAAATACCTCACTAAAAGAATCACAGGCCTAAAGCAGATGCCATATGCTGACCATCTAAAAAAACTCCAGCTATACTCTGTGGCATATTGTCTACTCAGAGGCGATCTCTGCTTAACATACAAGGCCATGTCAAACCCTGAGCTATTGGACATGCTCCACTTAAAGAAATCCCAATCTCTCAGAGCCACACTCTCCAGGGATCTAAAGCTTGTCATCACAATGAACAAAACATGCTGGAGGGATAGGTTCCTGACCCAGAGACTCCCCATACCCTGAAATAGACTGCCCATACATGTCAAACAGAGCACCTCCGCGGCCTTCTTCAAAAGGAACCTTGATGATTGGATGGGAGATAGAAAATTCACCCCGGGGATCATGTAAGTCACCCTGCTAGGCAGGGGACCAGAGAAGTAAATATTGTGGGAAGAAATATCCAGGGAATTGTTATGGCTAGTGTACCTATGAACCTATACATGTGTATATGTGTATGTATATATGTATGTCTGTATGTATATATGTATGTATGTATATATGTATATGTATATATCTATGTATGTATGTATGTATATATGTATTTCTGTATGTATGTATATATGTATGTATGCCTATATGTATATATGTATGTATGTATATATGTATGTCTGTATGTATATATTTATTTATTTATTTTATTTTTATTTTATTTTACTTTTGTTGAACGGGCTAGTCTAGCTGGATACATGTCCATTTTCAGTAGAGGCCCGGGGAGAAAAGCTCCAAGAAAAACATACAAAAAGAAAAGGAAATATAAAAGTCACAACAGATCAGACTAAAAAATACAATTGTAACAAGAAAATATTATTTATTTATTTTTTTTGTACGAATACAATAGTCAGTGAGGATAACATTAGCAGTAAGCGTCAATGGGTAATGTACAAGAGATGGCGCAATATCCAATATATACAGACATTTTATTTGCAATAATATGGTATTTTGCCTTTTTAGGGTATAATTATAAAGTTTCAGAGTAATTATTAGTTTAAAAGGAAAAAAGTTAGTCAGGGTTAGTACAGGAGCATAGCCAGTGTGTCTTAAGAAATAGCTTTAGATTATTTTTAAAGAGTGAAAGAGAAGTTTGAGTTGTAAGTTCAGTGGGTAGTAAATTCCATCCCTTTCCCACAGAGTTAGAGAACAGGGAGTCACCTGCTGAGTTATTGGATCTTGAAGTGTTGATCAGCAGTTTGTTTGAAGAGCGTACGTTCTTGAGATTATCGTAAGGTGTAATGATGGTAGAGAGTATTGGAGTGTTGTGGGGTTGGTGCAGGGTCTTCTGGACAATGACAAGCTGGTGAAATTGAAGATGGTTAAGAAATTCTAGCCAGCCTAGTTGTTTTAGGTTCAGACAGTGATGAGTTCTGAAAGGAGAGCCTGTAGCAAATCTAGCAATATTATTATAGGATGTTGCCAGTTTGTTGAGGTTGTTTTTAGAAAGGTTAGTGTATATAGGGGAAGCATAGAGTAGAGTTGAGATTAAGTGGGTTCTGGCTATAGTGGTCCTAGCCACTGGTGTAAGAAAGGGCTTGATTCTGTAAAGGGATCCCAGTTTTTTGTTCACTGATTTTATTGTGCTGTTTATATGACTATCAAAGTTGAGGTTGTTGTCAATTGTTATTCCTAAGAATTTAGTGTTTCTGTTGGGAAAAATTATAGTACCATCATTAGATGTGAGTGTGACATCAATAGGGGTAGAGTTTTGGGTTGGTTTAAAGGTAACAGTTTAGTTTTCTTGGGGTTGAGGAGGAGGCAGCGGTTTGAGAACTATTGTTATACAGTATTGAAAGCTTTTTGGGTAAGAGATTTAAGTTCAGTTTGAGAAGTAGCTGTACAGATAATAGTAGAGTCATCTGCATATTGAATGCAGGTGGTGTGTGGGATTGCTGATTGAAGATCATTAATATAAATGGAAAATAGGAGTGGGCCTAAAATGGAGCCCTGCGGAACACAGAGGGAAATAGGAAGGTTATTAGAAAGTTTATTTTGCCAGAGTACATACAGCCTGTTGCCGGTTTTCAAGGTAAGATTTGAACCAATTCATGGCTAGGGGATTGAGTGAAAGGGATTTCAGTATGTGTAGGAGGAGTTGGTGATTAACCATATCAAAGGCTTTAAATAAATCAATGTAGACTGCAGAGGAAAGAATATTATTGTTACGGTTTTTATTGATGCTGTCTGTGAAGGATAGAAGGGCAGTTGTGGTACTGTGGAAAGGTCTGAAATGAATCCATGTTGACCATTGGCAAGTAAGTTGTTATGGAGAAGGTGGTTGAGTAGTTGCTTATGGATGCATTTTTCAATTATTTTTGCAAGAGGAGATAGCAGAGCTATAGGACGAACGTTAGAATAGTCATTGGAGTGTCCCCCTTTATGTAGTGGGATGATATGGGAAATTTTCCAGATGGATGGGATAGTTCCCTCATTTATGGTTCTGTTGATCAGTATGGAAATGGGGTGAGCAATGGCTTTAGCTCCTTTTTGTAGGAATTCTGCTGGGAGTTGGTCTGCTGAGGGGGTGGTAGGTTTTAGTCTTTGGAGAAGGGAGCAAATGAAGGAAGTAGACACAGGTTGTAACTGAAATGATGGGAGTGGGATAGTGGTAGAAGTAGGCAGATTTGAGGTATCAGGAGATAGATGGCTAGCAAGATTTTGGATAGTGTCAGTGAAGAAAGAATTGAAGGATTGAAGGCATTAGCAGTTCGAGAGGGATTGTCAGGGTTGGAGCCAAGTGGGTTGGGAGTGATTGATAGACCTGTGTATAGGAGTTTGTTAATACTAGTCCAAAACTTTTGTCATTCCTTGTGGTAGGTTTGCTGTATTTGAAGGTAAAAGTTCTTTTTGTCTAACAGGACGGCTTTTTTTGTATTATTTCTATGTTGTCTAAAGATTAGGTGATTTGAAGAATTTTAGTAGAACACCATTTTGCCCAGGATTTGTTTCTAAGAAGGATTTTTGCCTAGTATTATTAGTGAGCCAAGGGGCTGGTTTAGTTTTATTTCTAACAGAGCGTGATGGGGCGTGATGGTTAGGAATGTAGAATTGAAGTAATCTACTGCTTCATTGAGTGGGAGAGATTTTAATGGTGACCATTTACATTGTTTGAGTTCAGTCTGGAAACGTTCCAGGTTAAATTGCTTTTTGGTGCGTAGTGTTCTGTATGAGGAAGGGAAAGTTAGGTTGGTTGTATGTCTGATAATATAGGTTAGTGAATGGTCACTTAGGTCATCTGGGAGGGTTCCTGCTTTATATGCTTGATGGGACTATTAGTAAGTATCCAGTCCAAGGTACTTTCTTTGTTGTTGGGTCTATTAGTTCTGCTAGGGGAGTTAATAGTTTGTGAGAAGCCATAAAGGTTGATATGGATGGTTGGGTGTGTATTACTACAGGTCTTCCAGTCTATATTAAAGTCTCCTAGGACTATAGTTTCTTGTGGGAGATTTATGGAAAGCCAGTTAAGGATATTCTCGAGTGTACTGATGTTATTTCCTGGAGGAAGGTATATACAGATAATATTTATGGCCTTATGTGTGTTGATTTGAAATTTAGAGATAAGTATATCAGCACTATTGTCTGAAAGTGGGCTAAGATTTACAGTGCTAACTTGTAGCTCTGCTTTATAGAGGATTGCTACCCCTCCTCCCTTTTTGGCTGTGCGGTCTAGTCTAATGATATTGTAGCCTGGTGGGGTGACTTCATTGTCCTTAACAGTAGGTTTTACCCAAGTTTCAGATAGGCATAAGATGTCAAATAGGTGGACATCTAAAAGGGCATGAAGTTGAGCGATTTTATTGCAAAAGCTGCGTATATTGAGGTGAGCTATATAGAGTGAGTTAGAAGGTTTGATAGGTGTTAGGGTACTAGTGTTATTTGGGTTGGAGTTTGGAGTGTTAAGGTTATAGTTTGGGCCAGGGTTAGGGTGAATGTCCCCATCTAGTAGGGAGTGGAGGAGTGTTGTGTGTTTAGGGTTGAGAGGCTTACAATAATAGTCTATTAATTTTCTAGCATTTCGGTTAGTATACTTAATGTGAGCTAGTCTATGACATTTGGCTAGTAGGTAGCTGGGTTTGGATATGAAGTTAAGAAGGTTAGGATACATAGTTAATGGTGGTGTGGAAGTGTGTTTGGAGGGGAAGAGAAGAGTATAGTGGTTGTTCATAGGAGGTTAAGAGATCGGCAGTGGTTAGATGAGGAGAGGGAGAGAGAGTAAGAATAATACTTGTAATTGGTGTGGGATAGTTGAAGTAGACTTTATATTTGTTTGAGAAGTGGGAGAAAAATGGGTGGTAGAGTTTTGTGAGCAGGTTAGGAGAGTTGTCAATAGGTAGGGTGTTGTAACAAGGAGGGATGAGAGGAGAGGTAACAGAGGGTGTGTTGAGATAATGGGGGATGGGGGTGTTAATCATATGAGTAGCTTGATTGGAGTGAATGTGATGTGGGTGTGGCTATAGAGGATTAAATGTAGGAGCACTGGGTGCAGGTGTGAATTGGGGGCAGGGTAGGGGAGCACAGTGAGCCCGCAGGGCGAACAGAGCGGGTAGAGACACGAGAGTGGATTGTCAAGACAATCAGTGAAGTATGAAATTTTGCGGGTAAATCTGAAAGTATGAGAATATAGAGGAATGTTAAGAGGCTGGCAGGAATAGAGTTAGATTGTATGAGGAGTAGAGTGTGATTAAAGCTAGTTTAGGTCGAGGGGGAGATGGTAAAACAGTGAGTCATAAGAAAACTGGGAAGAGAGTTAGGGAGATATGGATAAGCAAGTGTGATGAAACTAATATTCAGAAGCTAATATAGAGGCGCCACCTAGTGGTCAGTTACTTTAATGCAGTAAAATAGGTCTCATAAAGGGGATGTCAGGCCAGGGAGGAGGGGGAGATAAAGCTAGAGATAAAGAGGGTATGAGCTAGAGGTATGGTTTATTTAAAATGTTAAATGGTGGGGGGGGGGGTTGGCTGCTGGCTAACCTGACTGTGAGGCTTGCCTACCTAGCAGTATCTATAACAAGTTATTATTACTACAGTTTACTACAAGCTATAACAACACATACTTTCACTGTCTCTTATCAAGGTAAGGTTTCCCAAGAGCTGGTAGGTTAAATCTTAATGTTTGACTATTTTTCTTAGGCGCCCAGCTGGGTACATTCAGGCGAACTAGTACAGGGAGGTACAGGAACTGAAGGCTGGTTCATATAGAAAGAGAGAAAAAAGGTAGTGAGGCAAACAATATGTGAGCTAGAGCGCAAACAAAAGTTATCAAAGACACAGTAGCATGTTTTACCTCAGCAGGACTTCACAACACTCTATTTGTTTATCAGAACATATGATTACAGTATATATCACGCACTACTAGCAGTTTTAAAACCCCTTCATGACCCAGTCAAATGGCTAGGATAAGAAAATATGCATTTGCTTTTATAAAAAAAAAATACACTAAAATATAGCTTTTACAGGGTCAGTGGACAACATTTTAAAATAAGCTAGTCCAAGCATAGGTAAAATAGACAGGCAGAGGTATTCAGGTAGTACTGCAAAAGTCTACAAGTGTGATGATATTAAGGTTTAAGCCTATGCAAAACAATTGGCCCAGTTACCGTTGAGCAGTTTCATAAATAAACCTTGTACTGACTTTAGTGTTAATTAAGCATAGAAGTTTGAGACATACTGTCGTTATAGTAAAGATGTGATGTAGTTTCTATGCTTTGTTTTAGTGGATACATTAACACTTGCACATGGAGTAGGGGACTAGCTCACCGCTATGTTGGCTTAAGCAAATGCGGTGAATTGAGCTATAGTACAGAGGTTGAATTAACTCTGCACGTTACTTAGGGTTGTAGCAATGTATTATCTGTCCCGCGGCAGAAGAGCTGCTAGTTACTTTCCCCGTGCACGACGCTTTTTAGGCTTAAGCGCTTACGGTGTAGAAAGCTTTACTAGAGTGGTAAAATGAATTTTGGACATAGAAATGCATCGAGTTATCAACACAATGCTATATAGTCATAATTAATGGTATAACAAT
Source organism: Protopterus annectens (assembly GCF_019279795.1). NCBI lineage: Eukaryota > Metazoa > Chordata > Ceratodontiformes > Protopteridae > Protopterus > Protopterus annectens. The sequence goes on from NC_056740.1 coordinate 455,547,597, forward strand.
GCTTGAATTTACTCTGTATGTAGAATAGGTGTAGATGTAATGGATAAAATGAGTCTATACAGTGCAGTTTGTTATCACTTCCACGGCAATAGAACCGGTTGCAACAGATATATGTATGTATATATGTATATATGTGTATGTATATATGTATATCTGTATGTACATATGTATGTATGTATATATGTGTGTGTATGTATGTATGTATATATGTGTATGTATGTATGTATGTAAATATGTATGTCTGTATGTATATATGTATGTATGTATATATGTATGTCTGTGTGTATATGTATGTATGTATATATGTATGTCTGTATGTATATATGTATATATGTGTATGTATATATGTATGTCTGTATGTATATATGTATTTATGTATATATACATTTGCCTCTCAGCTGCAGGCAAATCAGCCTTAGTCTTTCTAATTGTGACAATGCTGAAGGCAGGGTTTTTAAAATTAAAAATAAATCTGCATCATCTTTGTGCTGCAGTTTTCTTGTGCTCACTAAATCAGAATTAGTACTTTAAAATGTAACATCTAAACTCTACTCAGCAGGATAACAGAAATGATAAACACTAAATGTTCTCTGTGTTAAATCTGCACATTTGCCCTTACCTAAGTTTAGCCACACAGAATAACTCATTGCCTGTGATTCTTGACCCCCCCCCAGCAAATTAAGAAAATAAGTCCAGCGGGGGTGTATAGTAACTGGTAGATCCCACATGGAGAGTGCATGAGGTCTGGGCCAGTAAAATAAAAGAAAGGTGGGAGATAAAGGAAAAAAAAAGTGTCTTCTATATGCACAGTCTGGGCCATCTCACTGTCGTATACAACAATAGACTCAATCTCGCGAACAGCTCAGGTTACATCATCACATGAGTGATGTCATAAGTGTGGGTTACAACACTATGATGGGAAGACAGGGTCGCACTACTATATAAATCATAATTTAAAGAGAGCACTCCGATCTTTATTATTTTAAGAATGAATTCAGTATTTTCCTGCTAATACTGGACAGCTGACAGGTATAATTTTACCTTCTCATTATGTTGTGCTCCTTTTTAGTACATCATCTCGGTACAACATTTGTGGTATGTATTACCATGAGTCTGTTATGAATCTCTAATACTCTACATTCTTGGAAAATGGCTTTGCAGTTCTTCTTGCATGTTCACTTTTTATGTAATGGCTCAGCTATTGAGGTAGCTGGCTTTGTGGTGTAGACATTTTATCCATTTCTGTTTAATTGGGTCTTTCTGATATAACACTGATGATGAGCATTTTGTGTGGCATTTTTGGCTCTCTGCAGATGACAATCAACTGCTTTCAAAGCCTGTCCTCATCTATCAAACCTTCCAAACCTGATTACCCCCCCCCCCCCAGAGACTAACTCAAACCCACGTTTAGCGATGGAGAGATCAAGGCTTCCTGGGACAGCATCTCAGTGCTGATGAGGAAGATTTATATTGTTTTATATACCAGTATCGTCCCAGCCAAGGTATGCATTGAGCTAGGCTTGCATATGATGTACTCCTCTGCATGTGACTCAGCCACAGCCCTGTCCCCCACAGTTTGGATAACACCCTTGAATGCTCCTGAGCATGACCCTTGTCACACCTACACCATAGTCATGGCGTTATCCTTGTATACCACTGGTGCAGGCTGTAACACTGATGATGAATAAATGCTTTACACTAGACTGGTCATGTTGTGGTCAGACTGCACTACTTCCATGGTTGATAAAGATGCTGTTGCAGTGGCAAAAGGCCTCTGTAACTGTCCAAGACACTTTATTAAGATTTGTGCCTCACTGCAGCATTTAACAGAAATAGAAAAATGGGAAGGATAACCAACCAGACAAAAGTCCAGCTGCTTACGGATAGGATTTCTAATTGCATTATAAGTACTGTGGAGTTGATAGTTTTGCTACTGTAAATGGAACTCATTCACATACATTGGCTTTAACTGCACTTTCCTGACTGGTCACTTTTTGTGAGCATTGGATGTCCTTGAACAGGCTTATTGCAGTGCTTTTCCGTACCTGGAGGTCTTAGTTTCGTCAGGTCAGGCAGATCAGTTTACAGTAGGACAGCAATACAAGTAGTCGTCAAATGCTGATTGGTCAGTAATCTTATCTATCAGAGCTGTCAAGCACAAATGAGCAATGTGTAGTAAAGATGGTCATTAGCTCTGGGTTCTTATTACGTTATTGAATTTCTGAAACTTCGAAACTGTAAACATCAAACACAGTTAATCGAAGTTTCAGCAATTAGAACTAAAAAAAAAAAAAAAAAAAGGTCAACAGTTAAATAACTGTTGTAAGATGGGGGGCAAGCCGCCCTGCAGACGCCCCTCTCTTTAAATATACCAACTCCGAGATCGCACTACAGTGC
>NC_056740.1:455554993-455617493 GCF_019279795.1 Protopterus annectens
TTTTACTGTATTTGTGTTTCTTCCTACTTTATTTTGCTTTTGTGTCATCTTTATAGTACTCAATTGTATTTATTACTGCTTGGTGTAACTCATTCTAAGCCTTTTAGTTTAAGCACTTGGGTTTCAGACCAGTTGTTTTACATTAGGATGGTTTGTGGCCTGCACTGTGGTGGCAGGAAAGGTAGCTTACATCCTTCTAAGTTGGGAACTGCTGATTGAGGGCTCAGTGTTTGTTATTCTAAAAGTGTATTAATTCTGGTTTAAGCACTTGGGCTTCAGGCCAGTTATTTTACATTAAGAGGGTTCGTGTTCTGCACTCTTGTGGGAGGAGAGGCTGGACTCTGCCCTTCTGAGCTGGGAATTTCTGGTTAAAGGCTTATAGTGCCTGCATAGTTGAACTGATTCTTACTGAAATTGGTACACCTTGTTTGCTGTAGCATTGACTAGATCCAGGCCTGCTGAATCTAGCTTTGTTTGTATGCTTGTTTGTTTGCTTGTTATTTTCCTGAAACGCTAATTCCACCTAAAACACGGCTTTTCAGCGCTTCTGTGGATCCCTAGTGATATCTGCATTGCTTACTGTACTTATTTCCTTGTTTCACTTGAAAGAAAGTTACTGTTTGTCGTTTTTGCATTTAAGTTACCTGTAACACATTGCAAGTTTCCTTGCTCACTAAAGCAATTATATGTCAGCACTAAAAAATTAAAAGCACTACACCCTCACAAACTCCCCTTGAGTACCTTGTTCCCCATTGGCCCTTTTTTCAATTATAAAGGAATTCCCAATACTATTCTAGCATGTCAAAAGGTCAGATGTCAATCTCTCCGGTCCAGCTGGTGAATCTGGGAATCTTGAGGCAATGTTACAACTGCCTCATGTACACAGACAACCCTCTCCTCCTCCCAACAAATTCCAACACATGTGAGAGATGCAACCATATAGCCAAACTGGAGGCTAAGCTCTCTCAACTCAGTACTGGTGTAACCAGTCAGGCGAAGAAGGAAACCACACTCACTACAATTCCAGTCTCACACAGACCTACCACGACAGCAAACCAAACACATAAACACACAAAAACATACTCGGAGGCTCTAAATAAAAATCTGCCTAAGCAGCAGAGACCTCCAAAGCAGACACCCAAGCAACCGCTACCCCAAAACAAAACACGTGCAACACATAGCTTACAAAGTCAGTGTGCCGAACAGTCACAGCCCTTAAGGCTAAACAACACACCTGATACACTTGTAATAGGTGACTCTATCGTCAGGCACACTGATGTCCCGCTCACCAGGCTGAACAAGGAGAAAGTCACGGTGAGCTGCCTGTTGGGTGCTAGGATCCACCACATAACACAAGCACTCAGGTCACTCCAAGGCAAGTACAAATATGACTCAGTCATTGTCCATGCTGGTGTGAATGACCTGAGACGTACCTCCCTGGACTACATGAAAAGAGACATATAGGAGCTCTCTGAGCATGTGGCCCAGGCCGGTATGACCCTGACCTTGAGTAGCATCTTACCCTCACCAAAAATGATGCCACAATATGAAGACAAGATGGTCAATTTCAACAATTGGCTTAAGTATTGGTGTCATTCAAAGGGGATCCAATGCCTGTCAGCCTGGGATGACATGCTCGACAAGCCACGATGCTTCACTAGGGATGGCTTGCACATGTCACCCCTGGGCTTTTGGATATTGGCAAAGGCTCTTGCTTTCCCTATAGTGCCTTTTTTAGGCAAGGCTCAAAAGACAAACCCACCTCCATAGGTATCACAAGGGATAAGAAACTAAGAGTAATGCTACTCAATGCCAGAAGTCTAAACTTCAAGATGCACGCACTCGAAACTCTCCTTAGCATGGAGAACATCGATATCTGTGCAGTAACAGAAACCTGGTTCAAGGCTCCCGAGAGCACCCCAGCACTACCAGGTTATACCTCATACCATGCTTTTCGGCCCCAAAACTTGGACCGAACGACAAAAGAAGGTGGAGTATCAATATTCGTCAAACATACCCACACCTCCAGGTTGGTGGCACAGCACAAAGCATCAGAGACTATCCATGTGCAACTAACAGTGGGTAAAACTGCCTTCCAGTTTATAGCCTGCTACAGACCACCCTCCCAAACCCAGGAACCCCACTCAGCCTTCCTGAGAACACTGGAAAATATGAAGGTTTCTCCAAACACCATTATATTGGGCGACTTCAACTACCCAAACATAGACTGGGAGCATTACTCTAGCTCCAACACCCTAGCCCAAAGGTTCCTAGAATTTATAAACTCAAATGCTATGGAACAACTTGTTACCACTCCCACAAGAGGGGAAAACATACTGGACCTGATCATCACCAACATGGGGACTCTATGCTCCAGACCAGAAGTGTATCCCTCACTGGTAAGAACAGACCATAAACTGATCTCACTGGATATTCACATCCCGACCCCACCCCCTGCCCAGAAAACCACAGTGAAAAACTTCTCTAAAGCAAATTTCACACTCCTCAAAAGCGAGGTGGAATCCTTCAAAGCCCCCGAGCCTGTGGAAAATACAGCCCAGACCACAGAATCCTTTATAAACGCATTCTATGAACACCTTCAGGAATGCATGGATCATGCAATCCCAGATAAAACCAAGACCCAATCCTCCAAAGGCAGACGTCCTGTCTGGTGGACCCCAGCCATAAACAAACTATACAACAGAAGGAGGAAGCTACTACATGATAGAGCAAAATCCCAAAAAGGGAAGGCATCTCTGATCAGTGTTAGCAAAAAACTATGGGCACTCATAAAATCGTCTAAGGCCAGCTTCAAGAGAAAAATTGCACAGGACACTAAGGATAATTACAAGGCTTTCTTTAGTTATGTTAGGTACCTGGGTGGGAATTCCCAGATATGCTCAGAATTAGTCCAAAATGACAAAAAATACATAGAACCCACAGACATTGCCAACATCCTAGCTGACAGGTTCAGAGCAAACTTCTTCCCCCCTCCCTACCAAAAGGGCAAATATCTATCCCAGCAGAGTGCTGCCCCCTGACATCTCAGATGTCTCTCCAAAGCAAAAAACACAGCATCAATGGGACCAGACGGTATCCCGGGCTGCGTCCTACATGAACTCCAAGAAGAGCTAAACCCAAACATAGAACTACTGTTCAATCTCAGCCTTACTACAGGATATGTACCCAAAGAGTGGCGTACAGCAACAGTGGTCCTCTCCACAAAGGTGGTGCCTCAACAGATCCTGGAAACTATCACCCCATAAGCCTGACTAGCTTGGTCTGCAAAGCTATGGAAAGGATCATCATGGACCTCATAAATAAAGATATTGGGGAGCTACAGACACTGGATCCTACCCAGTTCAGCTTTGTTAAGGGCAGATCCTGCCTCTTAAACCTGGTCGATTTCTTTGAAACAGTCACCAAGGCCATTGACGAGGGGAAGGTGGTCCACACAGCCTACCTGGACCTCGCAAAAGCCTTCAATACAATACCCCACTCGGGCATTATAGATAAGCTCACCAGCTTAAATATAAACCCCTATGTCACTAGATGGGTTGCAAACTGGCTCAAGGACAGAACCCACAAGGTTAGAATTGCTGGAGCCATGTCAGACTCCAAACCAGTTATAAGTGGCATCCCACAGGGCTCAGTCCTGGGACCTCTCTTGTTCGGTATATATTTCTCGGAGGTACAGGCCAACACAGAAGGACTGTGACTGCAAACTGGGCACCATAATCGACTCTCCAGCTGACACGAGCATCCTCCAAAAGGGCCTCATAGAAACAGACAACTGGTGCCAGAGCCATGGCCTCAAGCTAAATGCCAAAAAGTGTATAGTCATCCCCTTTGGCAAAAACAAAGTGCCCACAAATTACCATATAGGTGGTAATCCATTAAGTACAGAAGAAGTAATTAGGGACCTGGGGACCCAAGTTGATAGCAATCTCTCATTTGACAACCACGTGGCCAAAGTGGTTAGAAAAACATTTTATATAGCCCACCTAATCATGAAGGGATTTACATCTAGATCAGGGTTGGTCATCGTGCCTCTTTACTCATCCCTCATCAGGCCCATAATTGAGTACAATGCCCCTTTTGGGATGTACCTTACCACCTGCAGCAACTGGAAAGACCCCAAAAGTACCTCACATAGAGGATCAAAGGGCTCATACAGATGCCATATGCTACCCGGTTAAAGAAACTGCAGCTCTACTTAATGGCATACCGCCTGCTCAGAGGCGATCTGTGCCTGACGTATAAACCATGTCCAACCCGGAATTAATGGACATGCTGCACCTCAGAAAATCCAAATCCCATCGATTTACGCACTCGAGAGACTTGAACCTCAACACTGAAATAAATAGGACATGCTGGAGGGACAGACTCATAACCCAGAGGCTCTCTTCACTCCGGAATAAAATCCCAGTCCAGGTTAGGCAGAGTCCCTCATTGACTCTCTTCAAGAGGACTCTTGATGAGTGGATGGGAGATCGTAGGTTTACCCCGGGTATCACTTCTGTGTCACTGTTAGACAGAGGCACAATATACTACCCTCAAAAAAGGGCATAGCAAAATTAATTTAAAATGGGTGGCGAAAGCCAAACACACTCTGGCTAGGCTTATAAATGCCCTAGGGCAGATAGCCTAGTATGAACCTATGAAACTGTAAACATCAAACACAGTTAATCAAAATTTTAGCAATTTGAACTAAAAAAAAATGAAAAAAAAAGGTCAACAGTTAAAGAACTGTTGTAAGATTGGGTGGGCAAGCCCTCCTGCACACCCCCCACTCTTTAAATATACCAACTCCGAGATCGCACTACAGTGCAGTAAAGGGAAATATTCCCTTTCCGCACTATAGTGCGATCTCGGAGTTGGTATATTTAAAGAGCGGATGGCAGGGGGCAAGCTCCCCTTTTACAACAGTTGATTTATGTTTTTTGTTTTTATTTATTTTTTTTTTACGTATTCGAAATTATGAAATATCGAACATACAAGTTCGATCTTGTAGTGTATGTTTCAGATTTCGATAACGTAATAGGAACCCATTAGCTCTAAATCCACAGTAGTGACCCATCTCTGGTGTCATAAAATAATTATTTTACTTAGTGATTTAAAGATACTCTTTCAGATCTTATTTTGAGTAAAGTTGCACTGATTTTAAAGAAAACTGAGCACAGAATGCAGCTGAAAGGTAAAATTGCACTGACATACTCTTTCACAAGAATAGTGAGAGATGGTGGTTGGCAAGACAGAAAAGGCAGCAATATGATTTAGACATGTCTTTGCTCATTTCCTGCTGAGCATGTGGAATCACACAGTGTCTGTGTCTTGTACTATCTGCACTGTGGCTTGCTACGTGATCAGCCATCTATGGAATTTCACTGATTCTTTACTTTCATTTCCTTTCATAACTTCTTATTTATTGCATTTTGTTTACCGAGGTGGTCTGACTGGGCACTCAGTACCATTTTCAGTGAAGGCCTGGGGAGAAAAGCTCCATTAAAGATGCAAAAATTACAAAAAATTTAAAGAGGAAAAAATTCAGTTTCTAAACAGTAGAAATGGAATTTTAGAATCTTGCAATGGTTAATACAATCAAGACAGAGGTTAGTAGAATCTGATTTCTGCAGGTTGCATTTACATAAACAAAAATATTCAAATTTCATGTAAATAGCAGTGACGAAAGCAGTATATAGTTATAAATGTAGATGGGATTTATTTACAGTATTTACAGAATAAGACAGGAGAACTGGAGAGTTAGGGGCTGGTGATAATCTAGAGAGCTGAGGGAGTGAGAAAGTTAGTCATGTTGTGAACAAGAACAAAGGCAGGAGGAGTCTAGGTGCTGTTTTAGGTTGTGCTTAAAGTTAGATGCACACCTGTCCTGTTTTATTCAGATAGGCAGGGAGTTCCACTGTCTGGTGACATAGGATGAATGCAGTGAGTCTCCAGCTGTACTGCCATAGCTGCAGCCCAGCATTTCAGAGAAGACAGTTTTGTGGATGAGAACTATGTGTTAGAAAGACACCATGTAACATGGTACGATTTTATTTGGGCTGGATCCAAAAGCAGTTAGGATCAGTCTGCAGTTGATCATAAAGGCTGATGTCAATCGAGCTGATATCCATGGGTACAATGTTCACCATAACTACTGCCGTCAGAGGTTCACAGATGTGCATGACCAGGAATGCTGCAAGGCCATGCAGATACAAAGGAAAACAGAGTAGACAGGTAAAGAAGCCACCCCATACCACAGGACATCGTTCTTGCCTCATCAGTTGTGACTGAGAATAATATCCTCAACCATGTTAGGTCAAAGTGGTCAAAGTGCTAGATATACACAGAGAACTTTACAGCTGTATGCTGAAGACACTTATGCAATGCATGTGCTACTCTTACAATATGGCCTCTGCAGACCCACATGGAAAATTTAGCACTTCTCAAAGGTTTCATGCTGGTTTCTGAGGTGGAAGGGCAATATTCCTCAAGTTACAGCTTTTATTGGACAAACACTAGTCAGGGGCTTCGTGTGTGTCAGGGGTCACCCACTGTGCTAGTACAACCTTTGAAAGAGCCAGACTCCACTGCTCACACTTCTACATGGAATTCAGTGACTGTGGACATCACATGGAAATCAGTGACTGTGGACAATACTGATACTGTGTGCCAGCCATATGTTGACATAAACATGGACATTACTGATAGTATGTGCCAGCCATACGTTGACATAAACGTGGACATGACTGATACTGTGCGCCAGCCATACGGTGACATAAGCATGGACATTACTGATACTGTGTGCCAGCCATACGTTGACATAAGCATGGACATTACTGATACTTTGTGCCAGCCATACGTTGACATAAATGTGAACATTACTGATACTGTGTGCCAGCCATATGTTGACATAAGTGTGGACATTACTGATTATGTGTGCCAGCCATACATTGACATAAGCGTGGACATTACTGATACTGTGTGGCAGCCATACTTTGACATATGCATGGACATTACTGATACTGTGTGCCAGCCATAAATTGACATAATCATGGAGATTACTGATACTGTATTCCAGCCAAACATTGACATGAACGTGGCTATTATTGATACTGTGTGCCAGCCATATGTTGACATAAGCATGGACATTACTGATACTGTATGCCAGCCAAACATTGACCTGAATGTGGACATTACTGATACTGTGTGCCAGCCATACGTTGACATAAATGTGAACATTACTGATACTGTGTGCCAGCCATATGTTGACATAAGCATGGACATTACTGATACTGTATGCCAGCCAAACATTGACCTGAATGTGGACATTACTGATACTGTGTGCCAGCCATACGTTGACATAAATGTGAAAATTACTGATACTGTGTGCCAGCCATATGTTGACATAAGCATGGACATTACTGATACTGCATGCCAGCCATACGTTGACATAAACGTGGACATTACTGATACTGTGTGCCAGCCCTACATTGACATAAACGTGGACATTACTGATACTGTGTGCCAACCATACATTAACATGTGTGGACATTACTGATACTGTGTGCCAGCCATATGTTGACATAAACATGGACATTACTGATACTGTGTGCCAGCCATACATTGATATAAATGTGGACATTACTGATACTGTGTGCCAGCCATAAATTGACATAAGTGTGGGCAATACTGATACTGTGTGCCAGCCATACGTTGACATAAGCATGGACATTACTGATACTGTATGCCAGCCAAACATTGACCTGAATGTGGACAGTACTGATACTGTGTGCCAGCCCTACGTTGACATAAACGTGGACATTACTGATACTGCGTGCCAGCCATACATTGACATAAGCATGGACATTACTGATACTGTGTTCCAGCCATACATTGACATAAACATGGACATCACTGATACTGTGTGCCAGCTATACGTTGACATAAACATGGCCATTACTGATACTGTGTGCCAGCCATACATTGACATAAGCGGTGCTGGATCAGAGTGCACTGTGCCACTGCTGGGAAACCACCTACAGCATCAGACATCCTTGATAGGTTGTAGCTGGCATGTCTGCTAATTATCCTATTGACGATTGAGATGTTCACAATAAGCATCATCTCTTGATGACCTACTCGTACACATAACCCTAAAGACTGTGGCAACATGCTTATTGGCTGCATCTGGTAACCGTCACATGGATGTCAGTCCAGCTGGCAACATTGTCATCATCATCATCATCATACACAGACTATGCACAGCACACACTTCCCTATACTGTCTGTACGATTTACAAGATTTTTACCACTATATGTGGTCTAGGTCTGCTGGACTGAAGTCATACGGCTGTGGAGTACATTATGCTGACAGCAGCAGCAGAAGTTGTTTCTACTGACCATTTAATCCCCATACCTTTGGTAGATGGTACATGATGAAGCAGTCATCAGCTTATGGCAGAAATGGCAAAGGGCTACGAAGGCCCTTCACCCCACATATGATGAAGTATATTACACTCTTAGCTTGCTTTGGCACACAGCTGACAAGGTGTGGGACATTAGAAATGTGGGTACTGTGACCAGCACTTTTATGGAGTACACAAAGGCTGTGATATATGCTGATCCCTGTGACCATCTGACCATGTCAATGCTGTTACCAGCTCTGCAGCTGCTGGACATTTGCAGACCCATGTGGCCAATTACATCTTGGAGCAAGTGTGCCATTTGATATGTACTGTGACAGTGGGTCTTCATTCATTTTTGTTCTTGCTCCAAACAAGTAGTGCTGCAAATGAGTTGTAATTGCTGCTGTTTGGATAGAGGGGCTGGACTCAGTGACATGTCTGAAATGAATGACAAAGGCATTGACATTAGCACATATGAGCTGGTAAACAGCAAATGTGTCTCTGCACACCTCTGACCATACATCTAAGACAGCAAAGTCATTATTGGAAACTTTTTTCAAGTAGTGCACTGTCAGCAGGGGTCATAACTGTGGCCATTGATTGAATGACGGTACCCAACAGCAGTAGAAACATGGCCAATGACATGCATATTATCTGACATATGTTGGTTGCACACTATCTTGCATATATCCATTAAAGCTGTATGGTATGTTCAGTCATACATCACAATCTAGACAAATGGATGTGTGATTGCTCAGTGTTCCATACACTAGTCCTAACAGTACAAGTTTCCTGATCTCTTTACATATTTTGGTATGGTGTGACAGGCCATGTTATCCCGTATGACACACTGCAACAGTCAGGTTGGATGTCATCTTTTATGACTGCACCCAGATTTTGTGAATGCAGGTTGGGTACCATCCATTCAGAACTGCATCTGGATTCACTGAATGCAGGCTTGGTGCCATTTTTGGTAGAACTACACCTACATTTGGTTAGTGCAGACATAGTGCTGTTTTGGTAGAACTGCACATGGATTTGGTGAAAGCGGTTTGCATGCCTAATTTTCAGGACAGCACATAGGATTTAATGAATGCAGGTTGGGTACCATCTCATCATTACTATAGCAGGATTTGATGAATACAGGCTAGGTGCTATCTTGGCAGGGCTGTACCTAGATTTAGTGAATGCAGACAGGATGCCATCTTGGCAGGACTTCACCTGGATATGGTGATTGCAAGATAGGTACTATCTTTTCAAGACAGCCGCAGGACTGGGTGCATCATTTGACTATTGGTAGGACAATATAAGGGGCGTTCCTATAGTGTCACTACAATTTTGGCATGGTGCTGCTTGGAATACTAATAGAACTCATTCTGAGAGATGTGGGGTGACTTGTGTTTCATGGCTACTGGTTCACTGACTTCACGGCCCTTCTGTGGAGGACTTGATGCTGCCTAGACAGGATGCATATCAGGTTGTGGTCCTTGCTGATGGACATCTCCAGCAGTATGTTGTGCAGCATTCTATGCGCCAGAAAAAAATGGTTAACTTTGTGTGGAGTCCAGACACTTGAGTCTCTGTTTTGGCTGCCTACATGCACAACATACAGCCTTCCATGTCTGGGCATGTGCACAGCCATAGATGTCGTCCAGTGCTCTTTGCAGATTTTCTAGTAGAATGATGAATTGTGGATGAAGAGCTGTCCATTATCTCATGCAAAATCAAGTACATAAAGCCCTGTCAGTATTAGGTTCATAGGTTCATACTAGGCTATCTGCCCTATCAGTATTAGGTTCATAGGTTCATACTAGGCTATCTGCCCTATCAGTATTGCAATGTAGAAGTCTGAAGGTGCTAGTGTTTTCAGTATTTGTTACTTGCTAGTTGTGCGATGTGCCTAATAAGTATTTGCTACATGTAAGGACACTGCTGAATGCACAGCAGATGCTAGTGGTCTGAGTCATATATAGATCATTTGCATTGCTGGGGTGGTAGGCACTGAAGTTTGTGATTAGACCTTTTGCCTCATTGCAGTTAAGATGCTGTTAAGATGCCATGACCCATTAGGCTCCACTGAGACTAATAGGTTCACATACATGCTAAATGTGCCATAGTTATGCCATGATTGAAAACTCTGTAAAAGTCCTCGATGATGGAATAATACTCCAGATGTTTTTTTTCAAAAATGTATTGTAGTTTACTATGTGTTCTATCATGACATGCAATAATGTGTTTTAATATCATGGATGTTGAGGACTATAGTATTTCCACAGTTAGCTGGGCTTTGAAAGGTACTTGTGGTCAAGATATCTAATACTATGGACAATTCAGTCTCTAGTGGAATGGGCTGTCTGCTGCCATTATGTAGTTACATTATTCTTAGAAACGTGTGAGCTTCATACAGTGTCACTTAATGACTTGTAGTCATTCCCATAGAACTGTTGCTTGATACAGTACCACCTACTTCCTTGGTAGTCCTCTCACTGGATGTGATACTTGATACAGTACCACCTACTTCCTTGGTAGTCATCTCACTGGATGTGATACTTGATACAGTGCCACCTACTTCCTTGGTAGTCCTCTCACTGGATGTGATACTTGATACAGTACCACCTACTTCCTTGGTAGTCCTCTCACTGGATGTGATACATGATACAGTACCACCTACTTCCTTGGTAGTCCTCTCACTGGATGTGAAACTTGATACAGTACCACCTACTGAATCTGTAGTCCTTCCCATAGGAGTTGTGTTCAATATGGTGCCACCTACTGCCTCTGACTTGATATGGTACCGCCTACTTCCTCTGTAGCCCACTACATGTGATACTTGATATGGTAACACCTACTGAATCTGTAGTCCTTAACCAGATGAGAGATATTCAACACGGTACCACCTAATTCTTCTGTAGTCCTCTCACTCGACGTGATACTTTGATATGGTACCATCTACTGAATCGGGAATGGTGATTGATAGGGCATCACCCACTCACTCTAGTCTTGCTCAGGGTTCATAGGTCATAGTTTTCTACCAGGCTAATGACCACCAGGGTCTTTATAAGGCTAGTCATGCACCCCAACCCAGTTTTGTCAAAGAGTACCTTGGACATATATATGGTAGAGTATGTTAGTAAGGAGTTAGCTAAGGGTTATGTGGGTGAGGGTGTTAGTTGGGGATTCATTTATTTATTTACTGTTGGCCTCTGTCCATTAGAGACATGGGGGACAACCAGGAGTGAATTTGCAATTTCTCATCCAGTGATTAAGGTTTTGTTTGAATGATGTCAGGGATGAACTCTGCTACATGTGGAGTGGATGATGAGTTTATTCCATAATGCGGGGATCCTTTGAACACATATCAACCTCTCCAGCATATTTTGTCTATGTCGCAGACAAAGTTCAGATCATTGCATCTAGTGTTTCTCATGATGTTTGTTTTGTGGATTTGCAAGAGATCCATTAGAGCTGGATCTGAGGAAGCCTTATATGCCCAGTATAGATTGCCTGTCAGTAACCTCTAGGAGATTGAATACAGAGACAGGGCCTTACGGCGATCTCTGTAGAACAGGATATTCATACCCTAGACTCTCCTGGTGAGGAAGCCTTGAAGACATTCCAACTGTTGCAAGTGCCTGGCTAGGTACATGCCAAAGAGGGCATTGTACTCAATGATAGGTCTGATAAGGGCTGAGTAGAGTGGTACCATTATTTGTTGGACCTGGAAGTCATGCAGTTGCTTATGAGTTGGGCAACAATTAATGATTTTCTTACTATCTTGGCTATGTTTTGGTTGGAGGCCACATTACTGTTTACATATGTTCCTAAATCCCTAACTACCATGTCAACTCTTAAGGGTGTTTTATTGATGGAGTAATTAGCTTGAGTGGACACATTCTCAAAGGGTACTATAATGCATTCCTTTGTGTTGAGTTTTAATCCGTGGGTTTGGCACCAGTCCTTTGTTTGTATTAGACCCTCTTGTAGGATGCTGGTGTCATGGGGGAATCTATGATAGCTCCCAATTTACAGTCATCTGTGAACTTGATGAGCCAGAGGCCTTTGACATCAGGCCTGACTTCCAGGAAGTAGATGCCAAACAGGATCAGTAAACATGGAATCCTGGCTTACTCCACTGGTGACTGATGTCCAGGTGGAGGTGGTTTCACCAATCCTAACTTCTTAAGTCCTATCTGTGAAGCAGCCAGCAATCCAGCAAGTAATGTAGGGAATTAGGCGTAGTTCTGAGAGTTTGTCAATAATCTCTGAGAGAGTATTGTATTGAAAACCTTGGTCAGATCAAGGCAGGTAGTATGCATTGTTTTCCTCTCATCCATAGCCTTGGTGACCATCTCAAAGAAGGCTATCAGGTTAATTAGGCAAGACTGCATTAACAAAACCAAACTGGAATGGGTCGTGTCTGTAGGTTGCCAATGTCTTTGTGGATCATTTATTTTGCCCGTGATGATTTTTTGTTATGATGTGTTATGATCTAAAAACAGTATGTGCTGTGAGGTAACAGTAATCCACTCGCATGAATATTAAAGCCAGAATCCTTTATTGTCCAGAAATACTTCATAAACACTAAAAACAGCAGCATTTCATCCTAACATTAGTTTATCAGATGCTACATCAGTCTTCCACTCTAATGTTACAAGCCAGTGATAGTGACATCATATCCTTCAATTAAATAATTCACATGTTGACCATCAAATTTAAAAATACAACAATCACGAAAAAATTCTAAAACATTCTAAAGCAACATTCTGTTATCCATAAACATCCTATCAAAAATACATACTATAATAATAAATGCTTTAAAAATTAACTAATAAGACCATGGATGTGAGAAACTATGCCTTATATGAAAAAATGTGCCTATCTAATTTTCGTCAGCCTATTCCACTTATATCAAAAGCTGCTTAAATAGAAGGGTAACCACCCAATGTCCTTATTAAAAAAACATAAATATCTGTAAAAAACATGTGAATGTATATACATAACCATAAATTTATTTAATTAAGGTATTTATTTATCATTTGTTTACTGGGAAAGTCTGACTGGGACAGAGCCCATTTTTAATGGAAGCCTGGGGAGAAATGGTCCAGATGCATGTCTTTGGAATGTGGGAAGAATTTGGAACCCCCGAAGAAAATCCACACAAACACAGGGGGGACATGAAGACTCTGCATAGAAGGCACTCCAGCTAAGAATTGAACTGGAGAACCTCTTACTGTGAGGCATCAATGCTAACCGCTGCACCGCTCCTAAATATACAAGGACTCGTAAACATTATTAATAAGTAATTTGCAGATTAGAAACAATAAAATCAATAGAATAATCATCCAAGTAGCCCCTAAAAACTACCCCCATGGAAAACCATCAAGAAGCCAAATATATTATAACTAAACAGTATGAATCAGGGAGGTCGTAATCTGGCTGCTCTTAACTTAAGTACTGGAACAAAGGAAATATTCTCATTCAACCCAGGAGGTCTGTTTGCTTCCAACACCAATTGCCAGTAGACTTCCCTGTATTCTATCTTGGCTTTCCAAGGACCCCCTAGGGTACTGTGGAACCTCTTCGAGATCAAAAAATGTGAAGAATGCATTCCTACATAATAAAGTGTGTTTAAAGAGAGTGCTTGTCTCTTCTTTTCTCCTTATATTCTTTTTTTAAGTATTCGTTCCATCTTCCCCACATAGAAGGCATTACATAACTTGCACATGGCTAAGTATATTACTCCTTTGCTGTTACAGTTCGGGTATTTCCTAGAATTAATAAGTCTATCCTGCTTGGAAATATATATGCGCTCAGTGTTAGCTATAAAAGAACACTGAGCACACACCCCACATTTGTATGTTCTCAATTTTCTTCTGTTACACAAACTGGTAGCGTTCATATTACTTTTTAGTATATCTTTTTTGTTGTAACCTTATCTATAGATGAAATTAATAGGTTTTGTGAATAAACCTTTGAGGTGTGAAAATCTGGCAAACATGTTCCAATTTCTACCAATAATGTTTTTAATTGTTTGCTTCTCCATTATAATTTATTACAAAGGCCTATTGACAGGGTGAATAATTTGTCTCTTTGACTCCTTGGGTGAAACAAAATTGAGACATGCTGGCATATGATGTATATTTCTGTTGTGTATGGTTTCTATGCTGAAGGAACAGGAAGGATTGTTTTATTGGTTTACCTTGGGAATTGGGAGTGTCGAATAATGTTTAAAATTCTGGTTATTCTGATGAAGTCTCTGATACAAAGGGATGAAAGCGCTTAATAAAAATATTTTATATATATATATATATATATATATATATTGGTTTAAAAGGGGCAGTGGTATAGTGGTAGCTTTGTTGCCTCACAGCAAGAGGTTCTTCTGTTTGATTCTTGGCTGGAGTGCCTTTTGTGTGGAGTCTGCATGTGCTCCCCATGGTTGAGTGGCCTCTGAGAGACATGCATGAATGGGCGTGCCTTCGCTGAAGGTTGGGCGTCAGACTGGCAACTCGGCACCATAAAAATCAACTGCCAATCATTAGCGGACCGGAGTTCCGCTGTGGTGACCCCTAACCGGGAAAAGCTGAAAAGACAAACAAAACTATCAAATAGTCGACGTTCAACGTAAATTCCTCTCTGAAATATTGATGCACATGTTGGAAACAAAAGGTTGAAAATGTCAGAATGTTGCAAACACACTTCCTTAAGCAAGTTTGACCTTTCTCGACATCTGTAGACTGCAGTTGGACACTGCACATCACTTGATGTAACTATTATGCAGGAAGGCAAGCCTCACTACACCCCTCCCATGTGTGTGGGGGGGCGGCACCTCCCCCACCATATATGTGCAAATGCATAGTGCAGTCGCTGAACCAGGACTCGCACAAATGAAGGTGCTACAACATGGATTCAGCCAACCAAATTTCGACATTCCATGGCCATCAAACCTTCAGTCAATTTTTTAAACCTATATATATATATATATATATATATATATATATATATATATATATATATATGTGTGTGTGGGTGTGTGTGTGTGTGAGTGGTAGCTCTTAAGCCAGTAGGTGCAGTTTTACTTGGAGTTTATTTTTCCCTGCACCTCATGTCTGTCCTACTAAGTTACTTCTCACTGCTGGTCAAAGGATGAAGATAATCAGATGGTCATGTGACACAGCACAGGCTCACGTCTCGTACCCTCTTTTCTGAGTAGATGAAGTTTAATTCATGAATTAAACATGAATTAAATGGAGAACTGTTGAGACTATGAAGAGTAAAATTACATTGGTTCTAAGCAAGCAAGGTCAAAAAGAATATTTCGTTCTGTAAGACATCGGAGGCATCATACTACAACTGCGAATTGCAGGTATAGGTAAGAAGCACTGAGCATCATTGAGTTTTATGAACAAAAGAGTATTTCTGAGCATTGCTTGACTACAGACAAACCACCATTGTCCTTGTGACCTTATAAGGAATGTATAAATGGAGTGCTGTTATGTGTAAAGGAAAATTACTAGATCATGGGAACCTTCTGAAACGTAACAATTTGAGCTGTGATTTATATGATGACTGCATGATGTGAATCAGCTGTGAAACCGCTCATTTTGTATATATTTAAATTAGCTTTTTGCCTCCTATTTTAGATTCACATGTTGTGTAATCTCAGTAAGATGCTAAAACCTATTCTGAATAAATTTATTGCCACAATATGATTTATGTCTCAAAGGCTTTCCATCGAGACAAGGAACACATTAATCTCCATTAACACAAGTCTGTTTTCGTCACTCTAGCAGGGTCAAAATATTGATGGTTTTCAAAATGTTACCCCATCTTTCAGCAAATAATTTGTATGGTGCCCTCTTAATGAAGACAAATAAAAAGCTTTGTGCCTGCAACAAAAGTTGATTTTGCTACATTAAATACAGTGTGTGTTATACCACATCATCTCTCTGCTGCTTTAAATACATTAAGTAGTACACCAGTAATTTAAACTGTTTGATCGAGCACAGAACAGTTGCCCCAAAAGTACTCAGACAAGCGCTTAATTTGTACAAATATATCACTCTCTCTAATTCAAGTGAATTCTCCATGTAACTTTTAAGGGCTGCCTGACTCCCCACATCCAGTTAGTTTGTTATTTTCAGCCTGTCATTGACACAATTACTTGGAAAGCAGCAATTTTAAAAAACAGTAAATGGTACTTGTTCTTTGTCTGTCATGTTGCACTCTTTTAGGAATAATAACACAGTCGAGCTAACAGTCATCACTACAATTTGTACTGAATGGTACACAAGCAGACATGACCCTTAAGTTACATAGCTCATACAAAATGAAAATGACCACTGACCACTGTACTCTGTACTTTATCTTCATAGGTTTACAGGTTCACACCAGGCTATGCACCTCGCCACCTCTCACAGCAAGAAATCTAGACAAAGCCATATGTAAAAGTGGGACAAAGGCCCAAAAATAGGGACAATTTTTAAATATCACTCTTACAAACTTAGAAAGTTGATAGAATAACAGGTTTTGCATTAGCACTGATTTTCTGAAGGGTAGAAAGTCTGAAACTGAAATGTCTGTCATTATTTTCTAACTTCTAACTTTAATGATTTGCCAGTAATTTGCCAGAAAAAACACAATTTTATGAAAAACTGACCAAAATATGAGGCAAAAGTCTGTACAGTTGAGCGGTATGGGTAGCAACCACCAGGGTCACTAGATGCTTAGCCATATAACCCATTTTTTTCCTGGCTGTGAATTAGAGGCAGTGTAAGTATCCCAGTCTGTAGATGGGTAAAGTCTCCCATCAGTAGGACATTTGGTTAGATGGTGAGTGCCTTTATTAGGTCTAGGTAAGAGCGGTGAGTTTCATGGGTCATGGAGGATGACCTGTAGCTGACCAGTGCATGTTAGAGAACCTTGTGTATGAAGACTAAGGACATGGATAAACTCCTGGCCAACATCCTGATGTTCTTCGTCTCCCATTGCTGCAGTCCTTACATATGGGTATTCCGCTGTCCACAATCGGCCCGAATACCAAAGGGCTAGAACCAGCGTCGGTCATCGGCGCCCGAGACTGACGTCAGTACGTGCCAGTACAAATGCGCATGACCGACGCCATAACCTCAGTCTTTCTTGCCGCATGGTCCTAAGCAGAAGCAGTATTTGCAAGTGCCGTTCGGCGTTCTGGAATTGTCGGTTTTCGAGTTTCAGACCGGAGACCAAGTTGGGCTAAGTACCCCGTTGGGGACACTTTTGTCTTTTTCTTGCCTCAGTATTGACGGATGTCAGAAAAAGTTAATAACTGTATTTCTTGTGGGAAACAGATTCCTCATAGGGATTACCATTCACTCTGCATTCCTTGTTTAGGGCCTGAGACACGACGTTGTTGGGTGTCGCTTTTGTGCTACTTTTAACAAGCGTACTATTAAACGTCGGTTGGACTGTGCTAGGCTGGTGTTTGGTAAACGTTGTAATTACAACATGCCGTCGGATTGTCCGACGACTGGTTCTTCAAGCGCAAAGAAAAGTCTTTGCGGTCCAAACAGGATGAGTCGTCCACTCGGACGCGGTTCTGTAGTACCACTGGCTACTTCAGCGGCTCCTTCTGAAAGTTTACCTGAGTCTCAAGGGGAGCCTTTGTTACTACAGGAAGTGGCTTCTCCTGTGTTAGGCCAGGCTGAGGGTGCTTCTCTGATGTCTGTGGTTCCCTCCCCTCATAGGGTAGTTAGGCCTCCTTCTTCTCAAAGCAAAGCCCATTCTAAGTCTAAGTCTGCCCTGCTGGTGCTAGTCCCCAGGGTCCAGCTCCTAGGAAGCACATGTTAAAATGGCTGAAGATTTGATTACTTTCATTAGGGTTCTATGCCCCCCTCTTGAAGAGGCCCAGGGTAGAGACAGAGTTGGAGGGTTTGGTTCAGTCTTCCAATGAGTCAGATTCCTCTGTGGAAGAACTTCAGGATTTCCCTCCTATTCTGATTCGGAGGCTGAGGACACTACTCCCTCTCGTCCCCTCCAGAAGATTTTCTTTCTCTGAGACTTTGCATTCCATGAGGGAACATTTCAAATGGGAGGGCCAGGATTATTCTGATTCTCGTAAAAGGCTAAGAGAATTCTTGTTTTGCCTCAGCATAGGCCCTTGGCTATTCCTCTGTACTGGATATTGTTCAGGATGTATTTTCTGAGGCTGCCCTTAACCCAGATTCTCTGCCTCCTGCCCGGTTAAACCAGATAGATACTACAGGGTTCGGAAGCTCACAAGTACTTATATAAGAGTCCTAGGGCTGATCCAGAAACTATTACTCAAGGCCCCAAAGGTGTTAGGGCTTCTGTGGTTAAGAATCCAGTTCCTCTGGACAAGGATGCTAGGGCCCTGGATAGGTGGGGTAAAAACTGTATACCTCTTCTACTTTGGCTATGAGAGCTTTAAATTGTCAGTTTCATATGCTCGGTATCAAAATTATTTGCTGGGCCAATTGAAATGTAAAGTAGATGCTTTAGCTGAAGGTATTGAATGTAAGGAGCTTCAGGATTTAGTGCATGCTTCAGACCAAGTTGGTAAGCATTCTTTGCAGTGTGGTTTTGATGCTTTACAGGCTTCTTCCAGGGTGGCTGCTACTAGTTCAGTTGTTCATGGCATGCTTGGCTTAAAGATCAGACCTTGTCGGAGCATGTTAAGGCTCGAATTATGGATGCTCCTCTACAATCTGATGTTCTTTTGGTCCTCCAGTAGAATCAGTTTTGAAGAAAATGGAGGAAAAAGCTAAGTCTATGCAGACAGTTAAGGACTTTTACAGGTTCAGCCCCTAAGTTCAGTAGGAATTGGCCTGCTAAGGGTTGGTCTTTCCCTCTTGGATTATCAATATAGGGGCAGGTCGAGGCGAGGTAGGGAGGGGTTTTTTTGGGGCTTTCCCCCCCCTTCAGGGGGGGCCCCCTGTTTTTTTTTTTTTTTTTAAAAAAAAAAAAAAAAAATTTTCTTTAGGTTTTTTTTTTTTTGGAGGGGGTTCCCCTTCCCCCCCAAAAAAACCCCCTTCTGGGCCCCCCCGGGGGGGAGGGCCAAAAAAAAAGGGGTTTTAGTTTTTTTTCCTTTTTCGGAAAAACAGGAACCCCAAATTGGGAAACCTTGGGGGGGTTCCTTTTTTAAAAGCTTTGCCCGGACTCCCTTTCCAAGGACCCCCTAGGGTACTGTGGAACCTCTTCGAGATCAAAAAATGTGAAGAATGCATTCCTACATAATAAAGTGTGTTTAAAGAGAGTGCTTGTCTCTTCTTTTCTCTTTATATTCTTTTTTTAAGTCTTCGTTCCATCTTCCCCATATAGAAGGCATTACATAACTTGCACATGGCTAGGTATATTACTCCTCTGCTTTTACAGTTCGGGTATTTCCTAGAATTAATAAGTCTATCCTGCTTGGAAATATATATGCGCTCAGTGTTAGCTATAAAAGAGCACTGAGCACACACCCCACATTTGTATGTTCTCAGTTTTCTTCTGTTATGCAAACTGGTAGCGTTCATATTATTTTTTAGTATATCTTTTGTGTTGTAACCTTATCTATAGATGAAATTAATAGGTTTTGTGAATAAACCTTTGAGGTGTGAAAATCTGGCAAACATGTTCCAATTTCTACCAATAATGTTTTTAATTAAGTTTGCTTCTCCATTATAATTTATTACAAAGGCCTATTGACAGGGTGAATAATTTGTCTCTCTGACTCCTTGGGTGAAACAAAATTGAGACGTGCTGGCATATGATGTATATTTCCGTTCTGTATGGTTTCCATGCTGAAGGAACAGGAAGTATTGTTTTATTGGTTTACCTTGGGAATTGGGAGTGTCGAATAATGTTTAAAATTCTGGTTATTCTGATGAAGTCTCTGATACAAAGAGATGAAAGCGCTTAATAAAAATATTTTTATATATATATATATATATATATATATTGGTTTAAAAGCCATAGTGGTAGCTTTGTTGCCTCACAGCAAGAGGTTCTCCTGTCTGATTCTTGGCTGGAGTGCCTTTTGTGTGGAGTCTGCATGTCCTCCCCGTGGTTGAGTGGCCTCTGAAAGACATGCATGAATGGGCGTGCCTTCGCTGAAGGTTGGGCGTCAAGCTGGCAACTCGGCACCATAAAAATCGACTGCCAATCATTAGCGGACCAGAGTTCCGCTGTGGTGACCCCTAACCGGGAAAAGCCGAAAAGACAAACAAAATTATCAAATAGTCGACGTTCAAAGTAAATTCCTCTCTGAAATATCGATGCACATGTTGGAAACAAAAGGTTGAAAAGGTCAGAATGTTGCAAACACACTTCCTTAAGCAAGTTTGACCTTTCTCAACATCTGTAGACTGCAGTTGGACACTGCACATCACTTGATGTAACTATTATGCAGGAAGCAAGCCTCACTACACTCCTCCCATGTGTGTGGGGGGCGGCACCCCCCCCCACCATATATGTGCAAATGCATTCTGCATTCGCTGAACCAGGACTCGCACAAATGAAGGTGCTACAACATGGATTCAGCCAACCAAATTTCGACATTCCATGGCCATCAAACCTTCAGTCAATTTTTTAAACCTATATATATATATATATATATATATATATATATATATATATATATATATATATGTGTGTGTGTGTGTGTGTGTGTGTATGTGAGTGCTAGCTCTTAAGCCAGTAGGTGCAGTTTTACTTAGAGTTTATTTTTCCCTGCATCTCATGTCTGTCCTACTAAGTTACTTCTCACTGCTGGTCAAAGGATGAAGATAATCAGATGGTCGTCTGAGACAGCACAGGCTCAGGTCTCTTGCACCCTCTTTTCTGAGTAGATGAAGTTTAATTCATGAATTAAACATGAATTAAATGGAGAACTGCTAAGACTATGAAGAGTAAAATTACATTGGTTCTAAGCAAGCAAGGTCAAAAAGAATATTCTGTTCTGTAAGACATCGGAGGCATCATACTACAACTGCGAATTGCAGGTATAGGTAAGAAGCACTGAGCATCATTGAGTTTTATGAACAAAAGAGTATTTCTGAGCATTGCTTGACTACAGACAAACCACCATTGTCCTTGTGACCTTATAAGGAATGTATAAATGGAGTGCTGTTATGTGTAAAGGAAAATTACTAGATCATGGGAACCTTCTGAAACGTAACAATTTGAGCTGTGATTTATCTGATGACTGCATGATGTGAATCAGCTGTGAAACTGCTCATTTTGTATATATTTAAATTAGCTTTTTGCCTCCTATTTTAGATTCACATGTTGTGTAATCTCAGTAAGATGCTAAAACCTATTCTGAATAAATGTATTGCCAAAATATGATTTATGTCTCAAAGGCTTTCCATCGAGACAAGGAACACATTAATAACCATTAACACAAGTCTGTTTTCGTCACTCTAGCAGGGTCAAAATATTGATGGTTTTCAAAATGTTACCCCATCTTTCAGCAAATAATTTGTATGGTGCCCTCTTAATGAAGACAAATAAAAAGCTTTGTGCCTGCAACAAAAGTTGATTTTGCTACATTAAATACAGTGTGTGTTATACCACATCATCTCTCTGCTGCTTTACATACATTAAGTAGTACACCAGTAATTTAAACTGTTGGATCGAGTACAGAACAGTTGCCCCAAAAGTACTCAGACAAGCGCTTAATTTGTACAAATATATCACTCTTTCTAATTCAAGTGAATTCTCCATGTAACTTTTAAGGGCTGCCTGACTCCCCACATCCAGTTAGTTTGTTATTTTCAGCCTGTCATTGACAATTACTTGGAAAGCAGCAATTTTAAAAAACAGTAAATGGTACTTGTTCTTTGTCTGTCATGTTGCACTCTTTTAGGAATAATAACACAGTCGAGCTAACAGTCATCACTACAATTTGTACTGAATGGTACACAAGCAGACATGACCCTTAAGTTACATAGCTCATGCAAAATGAAAATGACCACTGACCACTGTACTCTGTACTTTTTCTTCATAGGTTTACAGGTTCACACCAGGCTATGCACCTCACCACCTCTCACAGCAAGAAATCTAGACAAAGCCATATGTAAAAGTGGTACAAAGGCCCACAAATAGGGACAATTTTAAATATCACTCTTGCAAACCTGGAAAGTTGATAGAATAACAGGTTTTGCATTAGCATTGATTTTTTGAAGGGTAGAAAGTCTGAAACTCAAATGTCTGTCATTATTTTCTAACTTCTAACTTTAATGATTTGCCACTAATTTGCCAGAAAAATCACAATTTTATGAAAAACTGACCAAAATATGAGGCAAAAGTCTGTACAGTTGAGCGGTATGGGTAGCAACCACCAGGATCACTAGATGCTTAGCCATATAACCCATTTTTTTCCTGGCTGTGAATTAGAGGCAGTGTAAGTATCCCAGTCTGTAGATGGGTAAAGTCTCCCATCAGTAGGACATTTGGTTAGATGGTGAGTGCCTTTATTAGGTCTAGGTAAGAGCTGTGAGTTTCATGGGTCATGGAGGATGACCTGTAACTGACCAGTGCATGTTAGAGAACCTTGTGTATGAAGACTACGGACATGGATAAACTCCTGGCCATCATCCTGTTTAACCAACCTGGAGTTGTAGTTGTTGCTGACATAGACTGAGGCATCTCCACCTTTATCCCCTGTCTGTGTTGCTGTTGGCCTAAATGTGTGTGTGTGGGTGTGTGTGTGTGTGTGTGTGGGGGGGGGGGGTCATCTGTTTCTTATACAATAGAATTCCCTATGACAAGAGTACTAGGTAAAGTGTTTGCTTGCCTTATAGGCTTTGTTCTTAGGGCAGATATTTGGTGTAGACATATGTAGTGTTAGGTGTTGCTTTTGGTGTGTGCTTTAGTTGTTAATGAGGGTGAGTGTTGCAGTTTGATGGCTTAGGAGGTCTTTGATGCTTGGAGAGATTTCTTTTAAGTGCCTCAGCATAAGCAGGTCTATGTATTTGGTGAGGCGTGTGTGTGAATGATGTAGTGTGTCTGTGTTTGAGAACCTTATTTCTAAGCGAGATTTTTGCCTCCAAAGAAGTTATGTATGTACATCCCTTGTATACTGTGCTAGTTAAGAATTAAAAGGTAGTCTAAGTACATGAGACAATTGCTACATTTTCTCAGGATGCCCATATCTACCAAGCTGACTACAGAGACCTTAGTAAATTGCAAATCCATATTTTCAAAACCTGAATTAGAAGTGGGCTATTATGGTTTAGGGTCTTGGTTTTACAGGGTGAAGGCTAGAAGTTAGATAGCGCTATGATCTTAGTGGATTATGACACTATCTAGCTGACCTAAGCTTAGCTCCACACAAAGTGTTTCTGTGTTATAGGCTAAAATCCTAAAAACTAGCTTTATATGTTGCTACTGTACATTGTGCTGCTAACCACCAATGAGCAGTGAACAGCTCTGTGAAAAGTGCCTAATTTATAGCAGAAGAAAAAGCTGAAAACTAACTCCTATGTCCTTTGGATAATAAATTACTGCATTTTAGTCTCCCTGGAGTGCCTCCCAGCTCAGGGAGAGCAGGTAAACACCTTTTGCCACAAGATGGATAATCCTGGAACTTCTTAATGTACAAACACAGCAAAAGTATCTCTCAATTGGAAATTAACACCCACCTAAGTCCCTAAAAAGGCCTCTGGCTGATGAAACAATCTTATAATCCTCTCTGTGTGTTTCCCAACTCGGACTGATCATGTTACCTTGCTACTGCCACTAGAATTGCGTCCCAAAATCTTATTAATGTAGAAACACACTTCTGTTAACCAAAAGTGAAAAGGTACCAGAAATAAGTGTAACAACTAGCTACAAGTGATTACAAGATGATTCAAAGGCAGACAAGCCATCAATGAGGAACGCATACACATTAAGGCAAAAAAGCAATGCACACTATAAAATGCCTTAAATTAAATGCAGAGAAACCAAAAAGCAATAGACTGCAAAAATGCTTTAAATGAATGCTTTAATTCATATAACAAGCAAAAAAAAAACCCACACAAAACTGATTTAAATAGTAAGATAAGTGCAATTATAAATTTACTTAAAATGTACATTTCTGAATGCAAAAAGGTAGTCCAAGTGCTTTTATTATCAGCTTGCAGCGGT
The DNA here is from genome assembly GCF_019279795.1 of Protopterus annectens. Taxonomy (NCBI): domain Eukaryota; kingdom Metazoa; phylum Chordata; order Ceratodontiformes; family Protopteridae; genus Protopterus; species Protopterus annectens. Next base: position 455,579,515 of record NC_056740.1, read on the forward strand.
TTCAATACTGAGATGGTGGGCTACTCATGTACTGTAAAATATGGGTGGTTTGGGTTGATTGGCTATAGCAAACACAGACAAACACCAACTGTCAGCCCAGCACAGAAAGCAAAAAAGCAATGCAGACTTCAGGTAAAGTGCATTCCCTCGTCTAGTGTATATCAAATGTTACACAGGTGAACCGCATGCAAACAAATGACTCTCTGCTGATTACTCTGTTAATTAATCTATTGTCTAATTGTACATCAGCTTTGTATTCTAACTTTTATGTAATATTAAGTATTAAGTAAGGGTCTTTTCCCCCCTGGGCCTCTGCTGAAAGTGGGCCTCTCAGCTCAGCTGGACATTCCCAATCAACAGACATCAAAATAAAAATGAATAAATAAACACACACACACACCTTAAATTGTAAGATAAATACAATTATAAATCTGCTTGAAATGTACTTTGAATGCAAAAATGTAGTGCAAATGCTTTTATTATCAGCTTGCAGCAGCCTCAACACATGACAGGAAGTCAGTACAATGTGGTTTGAGTTGAATCAGTTATAATTGTGGATTGAAACTAGGTACAATATAATCACATTTTAAGTTCAATCAAAACATTTCCTTATCTGCAAGGCCATGGAGGGTATTATCATGGAACTTATAAACAAAGACATTGGCAACCTTCAAACACTGGACCCCACCCAGTTTGGGTTCGTGAAGGGCCGATCTTGTCTCCTGAACCTGACTGACTTCTTCGAATCAGTCTCCAGAGCCATGGACAAGGGTAAGGTGGTCCACACAGACTATCTAGACCTTGCCAAAGCCTTTGACACCATCCCCCACTCTGGAATCATAGATAAACTTACTAAACTGGGCATTAATCCCTACGTCACCAAATGGGTTGCTAACTGGCTTACTGAAAGAACCCACACTGTAAAAGTAGCCGACTCCAAATCCAGCTCCAGACAAGTGACAAGTGGAGTACCTCAGGGTTCAGTCTTGGGACCGGTCATGTTTGGCATCTACTTCTCTGAAATACAGGCCAACACTAAGGGACTTTGGCTATCAAAGTTCGCAGATGAATGCAAACTGGGAGCCATTATTGAATCCTCAAATGATGTGGATACTCTACAAAAGGGCCTTACAGAAACAGATGTTTGGTGCCAGAGCCATGGGCTCAAGCTCAATGCCAAGAAATGTATAGTTATCCCCTTTGGGAAAAAACATGTATCCGTGAATTACCATATAGGTGGCAGTACACTAAACACAGAAAGTGTGATAAGAGACTTAGGGACACAGGTGGACAGTGGTCTCACCTTCGATAACCACATCGTCACAACAGTCAGGAAATCCTTCTATGTGGCACACCTCATCACTAAGGGCTTTTCATCCAGAAAAAAGGAGGTCATTGTCCCACTGTACTCATCCCTCATTAGACCCATTAAAGAATACAACGCCCCGTTTGGTATGTACCTCTCAAGACATCTGCAACAACTGGAAAGGCCACAGAAATACCTCACTAAAAGAATCACAGGCCTAAAGCAGATGCCCTATGCTGACCGCCTTAAAAAACTCCAGCTATACTCTGTCGCGTATCGTCTACTCAGAGGCGATCGCTGCTTAACATACAAGGCCATGTCAAACCCAGAGCTGTTGGACATGCTACACTTAAAGAAATCCCAATCACTCAGAGCCACACACTCCAGGGATCTAAACCTTGTCATCACAATAAACAAAACATGCTGGAGGATAGGTTCCTGACCCAGAGACTCCCCAGACTCTGGAATAGATTGCCCATACGTGTCAAGCAGAGTGCCTCTCTGGCCCTCTTCAAAAGGAACCTTGATGATTGGATGGGAGAAAGGAAATTCACCCCGGGGATCATGTCAGTTGCCTTGCTAGACAGGGGTCCAGGGAAGTAAATAGTGTGGGAAGAAATAGCCAGGGAATTGTTATGGCTAGGCTTGTATAGGCCCTAGGGCTGATAGCCTAGTACCAACCTATGAACCTATGAACCTATAAGTTATGAGCCCCGAGAACTAATTGATAGCAGACAGAAGACTGTTTTTAATGTGTACGTTTTCCCCCTCTGCTTGCTGGCCATTAAGCCCCTCCTTACTTGATACCTACTCACACAGGGCAAACGCCACATAATGGGGAGAGGGAGAGGCACCATACAAGCACACCCCTCTTTTATTATTAAAGGCCTAACACTTACCCTAATGAAAACACCACCTATGCCCTTCTATCTGTGCAGTCACCACCAGCTTAGGCAGTCATGCATCCTTCCTACAGTGGCTTCTAAGCTCCCTATCAACATGTCATGAATCACAATACTGAGTCTCAAAATGATGACCCCCCCCCCAAAAAAAAATAGGGGAGAAGAGCAAATATAGAACATAATTTTTCTCTTTGAAAATGCTTGCCCCCCCCTGCACCCCCAATGTGTGTGTGTGTGTGTGTGTGTGGGGGGGGGGGGCAATGGACCCATAACCCTGAATTTCTATATACCAAGTCTAAGTTTATCACACCTTGGTGAAGAGGGAATGTTTTGAGAAATGTCAGTCTTGGACTTGGTATGTGTAAGCCTGGATTGTCAGTCATTCAGCCTCCAGTTTCCAGGACTGTACACTGTGAACATTGTAAATTCAAATGGTTACCCTGGTGTTCCTCATCCTGTCACACCTCTGCCCTCCAGCAAGGTTGTGTCAGCACCACAGTGATGCAAGCCAGATGAGAGTACTATCCCCACCCCAGGCAGGGAACACCCTTTCACCCATCATCCATTCCCAGATCCCAGATCACCTGGACCCCTCTACACCATCAGTGAAGACCAATGGTGACCAGCTGACTTTGGTAATTTTCACTTGGTAGATTATTGTTTATGGTACAAATAAAGTGTAAATCCATCATTCCTTATTGAACCCAATTACTGCCATCATGAAAGGAATGTCTTGTTTATGACTCCTTATCCTGCAGGCTTTGGTATGGTGCAATGCAGCATTAAGGATTTCTGCATCTTAATGCTCCATAAAAATGGCTTCATTTAGTTGAACATTAATGTTCTGCCATTCCATGCTATGTCCTGCATTCAGTTCTATAAAATGAGGCATCGCGCTGGGGGCATAAGCATACAGAGAGCTGCGGTATTAAGCACTCTTGTAGGGCTCCATCTGTTTTCCAATCCCTTTCTGTGTGAAAACACAATGGACTGTTTGCTTGGTGCATCTTTCAGTAATACCATAGAGAGTTGGATCATTAGCAGCTGAGAATGTAAGGCATAAGTCATCAAACAGGAGTTTCTAAAAGACAGAGTACAGGAACAGATCTTCAGGCTTGCCTTAATAGTCACTGAACCTTTTAGTTAAGAACCTTTGCTTTTTATAGCTGTGCCCTGTGTTTAGATAAATGCATATAAAAAGGGGTATTATAGTCTATAATTGGTCTGATCAGAGCAAAATGTAGACAAACGGCAATTATTGTTTTTTTGCTTCATTATTTTCATTGTAATTTAATATGAATTCAACAAGCATATATAACATCATAATATCATCAATATAACATTATTCTACCACAAATAACATGCATCATTACCATAAACCTCATTTATAATATTTATTACATACTGACTCTTATCAAAGGCATTAACCAGAAATTCATAGATAACGGAGCATTCAACATAGATATTATCCCAATAATAGTGCTTAATTAGAGGACTATACCACCCCAACCCCCTCTTTATTCCATAACTGTATATAAAACAGAATTGGAGGCAAGGCCACCAGTCAGCAGTGTCCTGAGCCCCTCAGATTCTCCCTAACCAGTCATCACCACACATTCTTGACTCCTCCTTCTTTTGAGCCCCCACTCCTGCCCATCCTCCCTTCTTTAAGTCCTGATCTCATCTGCAAATTCACTAAAAAGTGAGTGTTGTACTTCATACACCCATCGATATTCCTCATCCACACCTGGACAGCATGCTCAACATTTCATTTCACTCTGTGCCACTTATAAGCTTTAGCTATGTGATTCTTCACAGCTTCTGCTGTTATCTGCAGTTCTAGGTTCATAGGTCAGTACTACACTCGCTGCTCTTGCAGACCATTTTAAACCTGGCCAGTTTCCCTTTTTGTGCTCAAAATAACCTGTCCAATTTGGTTATAGATTGACCGCACCCATCCCATGGTTGCTAATTATATATTACCCCTAATAAGAATAACTGGTTTCATACCACAGATGATTTGAGGGAACCCATGCATGCGATAAAGCATTTACAAGATACCTCTGTCCATTAGTAGTACAGGGGGCAGTCCTGGGGTAAATTTTCTGTTCCGATCCATAGATCTAAGTTGCACTTGAACATGGGCAGGGATGAACTCTGTTTTATGTGGATGGGGAGTCTGTTCCAAAGCAGTGGTTTCCCCTGCAATATATACCTGTCCCTACAAACCATTCTGTTGATGTTGAAAGGTTGGGATCCTTGGATCAAGTATGTCCGATGCTATATGACTTGCTGATATGCAGTAAATCCATCAGTAATGGGTTGGAGATTGCCTTGCATGCCAGACACAGGTCACCTGTCAGTAGTCTGTAGGATACTGACTATAGATACAGGGCTCTGAGTCAGTATATGTAGGACATGGTTAGGTCTTGCATCCTTTTAGTATGATATTTCTGTGGGTGTTCCAATTGTTGCATGTGTCTTGATAGATACATGCCAAGGGGGCATTATATTCAATGACTGGCCTAATGAGGGCTGAGTAAAGTGGGGCAATAATATCCCTAGATCTAGACACAATAATGGACACATGTTGGTCAAACGTTAGGTCACTTTCCATATATGTTCCCAAATCCTGAACAACTGGGTCAACTCTTATAGGTGTATTGTCAATGTGGTAGTTCCCCGGGCATAGATGACTTCCCAAAGGATAAAACAATGCATTTTTTGTCATTTAAGATTCAAAAGATTCTGATTGAAGATTCAAAATAAACGTTATTGTCATTTAGGAAACACAAGTGCTACCTAAATGAAATTTTGGGTGTCAGCTCTTTTACAGGAGAAAACAAACACAAAAAGGCAGACATGATAGGTATTAAAAAATAAACAATAACTATAATACAAAAGTAAATATCTAGGCAGCTGACACACATGCTTGTACACTATTTATATACACTGGCAAACACTGACTACTAGATGATTAACACATGAAAAGTGCACTATACACAGAGGTGAGATTGGATGAGATTGCATATAAGGAATGATTGGAATTGCACTTGAATGAGAATAGATTAATTCTAGTATGCAAAACATGCGTGAATGGGTGTGCCTTCATTGAAGGTTGGGTGTCAGGCTGGCACCTTGACACCATAAAAATCTACTGCCAATCATTAGCGGACCGGAGTTCCGCTGTGGCGACCCCTAACCGGGAAAAGCCGAAAGAACAACAACAACAGCAACAACAACAACCGTATGAAAAAAAATGAGAGCTAACAATCTTATTATAGTTTTGATACATCTAGATTTGTGTCTGCATTAATGAGTCTTTTGCAGTAGTGTAAAAACTGTTCATGAATCTGGAGGTCCTGCAGCGAGTCAGAGAGTTTACTTCATTCCTATACCCACTCTCATCATCGGCACCTACGAGTCCCACCACTGTGGTGTCATCTGCAAATTTGATGACACAGTTGTTGCTAGCTTTCACAGAGCAGTTATGGGTAAGGATTGTGAACAGTAGAGGACTTGGCACACAAACCTCTGGTACTCCGGTGTTGATTGTAATACTCCCTGAAGTGTTATTACCTGTACAGGTCCTTTTTGTCTTCCAGCCAAGAAGTCAAGCACAGCCCTTTATTTATGCCAAGATTGATTAGCTTTTCTGTAAGTTGCATTGGAATCACCATATTGAATGTCGAGCTGAAATCAATGAACAACAGCCTGGCATAGTTGTTCTTCTCTTCAAGATACTCCAATGTGAGGTGAAGTGCTACCGAAATGGCATCAGCAGTTCACCTATTTACCCGGTAGGCAAACTGCAGTAGGTCAAAGGACTGGGATCGTACTGTAGTCAAATGCCTTTTAACCAGTCTTTTGAAGAATTTCATTACATTTGATCTAAGGGCCGCTGGCCTGTAATCATTTAGGTAGGTGAGATTGTTTTTTGGGGGCAAAGGGATTATGTTGGTAACTTTGAAGCATGCTGGTACTTTTTCCTAGACAAGCAAGGTATTGAAGATGTCCATCAGGACTATGCTGAGTTGGTCTGCACAACCTTTCAATACTTTCCCCAGAATGTTATCAAGGCCAGCAGCCTTCCTGAGGTTCACTTTCCTCAGTTGGTTCCTTACATCCACAACACTGAAGTTGAGTACTGCCTCCTTTTGGTCATTGACAAGCTTTACAGCCTCCAGGTTGTTTTTCTCTTTGAATTTGCCATAAAATGTGTTTAGACTGTCCAGAAATTCAGTGCTATCATCACACTGAGCTGACTTGGTCTTGCAGTCAGTTAGATGTTGAATACCAGGCCACAGGCTTCTTGCTTTATTTGCATCCTCAAAGCATCCTTGTATCCTCTTTCCATACGCCCTCTTGGAATTCTTGATACCTTTTTTTAGATTAGCTCTTGCCACACTTTCTTATCCTTTGCCCTGAAAGAAGTGTTTCTTGCCCTCAGCAACTCGTACACCTTGCTGTTTAGCCATGGTTTTGGTTGGCTCTTACTTTAATATTTTTACATCCTCCACACATTAGGATATACAAGTCATCGTTGTCTCAGTATATATTCATCTGTGTTCAGCAGATTGTTCACCATGGCTGCCTCCCTGAAGATATCCCCGTTTGTGGTATCAAAGCAGTCCCTGAGACTTTCCATGGCTCCTTCATGCCAGATCCTGATTTGTTTCACAGTGGGCTTATCTCTGATCAAGAGAGGTTTGTAAGCTGGTATTAGTTGTATTGAGATGTGATCAGAGCCACCCAGGTTTGGTTGTACAGCTCTGTATGCCCCTTTTATGTTAGTGTAAGCCTTGTCCAGAGTATTTGCTCCCCTTGTGGGAAAATTCACAGCTGGTAGTAACTGGATAGCACCTCCCTGAGATCTACTTTGTTGAAGTCACCAGCTATCCTAAATGCACAGCCAGAATTCTTGCATTGCAGCTCACATATAGTATTATGCAGTATATTCAGTGCATCAGGGATGTTAGCACTCAGTGGTATATATACAGCTGCTACATAGACACCATTTAGTTCTCTGGGCACATAAAAAGATCTGCATTTCAGTATCAAATTCCACATTTACAGAGCAATGCTCATTCACAATGTTACAGTTTTTGCACCAGCTATCCTTCACAAAAATGCAAACTCCACCTCCTTTAGCTTTTCCACACAGAGATAGGTTTCTATCAGCTCTGAACAAAGAGAAACCATCAAGGCTTACAGCACTGCCATTAATCCTGTTATTTAACCAAGTCTCTGTAAAGATTAACAGACAGGAATTGCTCACCTTGTTTATGGTGGTGAACTCTAACTGAGAAAGTCCCATCTTGTTGTCTAATGAGCATACATCTGCTAACAGAATTGAGGGAAGTGCAGGCCTGTGAGGGTTTGTTTTCAATCTGGCAGCAATTTCAGCTCTGCAGCCTCCTTTCTTGGTTCTGTTACATCTTAGGTTCATAGGTAGGTACTAGGCTATCTGCCCAAAGGCATTTATAAGCCTAGCCGGAATTGTGTTGGCTTTCACCGCCCCCTTAGATTAGTTTCATGTGCCTCTGTCCAGCAGAGGCATTGAAGTGATCCCCGGGGTAAACCTTCTATTTCCCATCCACTCGTCAAGGTTTGTCTTGAAGAGTGTTAGCGAGGAGCTCTGTCTAACGAATCTTGTTCCAGAGCATGGGAAGTCTCTGGGACAGGAATCTATCCCTCCAGCATGTCCTAATTATTGTTGTGGTGAGGTTTAGATCCCTAGAGCATGTGGTTTGAGGGGATATGGTTTTCTTTAGGTGGAGCATGTCCATCAGTTCTGGGTTGGACATGGCCTTGTATGTCAGGCATAGATCACCTCTGAGTAGGTGGTATGCAACTGAGTACAGCTGGAGTTTCTTCAGTCGAGCTCCATAGAGCATCTGTTTGAGGCCAGTGATCCTCTTGATGAGGTACTTCTGCGGTCTTTCCAGCTGTTGCAAGTGTCTTGTAAGGTACATTCCAAATGAGGCGTTGTACTCTATGATGGGTCTGATGAGTGATGCGTAGCGGGGCACAATGACCTCTTTTGATCTGGATGTGAACCCTTTTGTGATTAGGTGGGCCACAGAAGGATTTTCTAACCACTATGGCAATGTGATTATCAAAGGGGAGATTACTATCTACTTAGGTCTCCAGATCCCTTATTATGTCTTCTGTATTTAGGGGGCTACCACCTATGTGGTATTTTGTGGGTACTTTGTTTTGTCCAAAGGGGATGACTATGCACTTTTTGGCATTTAGCAAGAGGCCATGGTTTTGACACCAGGTATCTGTCTCAGTGAGACCCTTTTGGAGGATGTCTGTGCCAGCTGGAGAGTCAATTATAGCCCTTAGTTTGCAGTCGTCTGCGAACATGGTGAGCCATAGACGTCCTGTGCTTGTCTGTACCTCTGAGAAGTATATGCCAAACAGGAGGGGTCCTAGAACTGAGCCCTGGGGAATGCCACTTGTAATCAGTTTAGAGTCAGACCTAGCTTCTGCAACTCTTACCATGTGGGTTCTGTCCATGAGCCGGTTGGCAACCCATCTCGTGACGTAGGGGTTTATGTTCAGAATGGTGAGCTTGTCTATAATACCAGAATGGGGAATGGTGTTAAAGGCCTTTGTGAGGTCTAGGTAGGCTTTGTGGACCACCTTTCCCTCATCTATAGCCTTGGCAACTGTCTCAAAGAAGCCCACCAGGTTTAGGAGGCATGAGCTGCCCTTAACAAAGCTGAACTGGGTAGAGTCCAGTGTTTGGAGGTTTCCAATGTCTCTGTTAATGAGATCCATGATGATGCACTCCATAGCCTTGCAGACCAAGCTAGTCAGGCTTATAGGGTGATAGTTCCCAGGGTCTGTTGTGGCTCCACCTCTGTGGAGCGGAATAACCATTGCTGTGCACCACTCTATGGGCATGTAGCCTGTGGAGAGGCTGAGTTTGAACAGTGTGTTTAGGTGAGGGGTTAGTTCATCTTTGAGCTCTTGTAGGACGCAGACTGGGACACCGTCTGATCCCACTGATGCTGTGTTTTTGGCTTTGGTGAGGGCTGTTTTAACCTGAGTGTCTGTGATTTCAGGGACTCTACATTCTTCTGGTATGGTTATGGGCCCTTTTGGGTGCAAGGGAGGGGGGAGTTTGCACTGAACCTGTCTGCCAGGATATTGGTGATATCGGTTGGTTCAGTGTATTTTGTGCCATTCTGCACTAACTCCGAGCAGATCTGAGAATTGCCACTTAGATTCTTGATGTAGCTAAAGAATGTCTTGTGGTTATCTTTGGAGTCCTTGGCAATTTTTCTTTCGAAGCTCGCCTTGGATGATTTTATGAGGGATCATAGTTTCTTGCTGATACTAATCAGGGATATCTTCCCTTCTTGGGATTTTACTCTTTTCTGTACTAGTTTCCTCCTTCTATTGTATAGCTTGTTTATGGCAGGAGTCCACCAGACTGGTTTCCTTTTCTTGGAGGAGTGAGTCTTGGTTTTGCTTAGGACAGCATGATCCATGCATTCTTGTAGGTGCCAGTAGAGTGCATTAGTAAAGGATTTTGCAGCTTTGGCAGCATTATCCTTTAGCATGGAGGCTTTGAAACTTTCCACCTCGGTCTTAAGTAACGTGAAGTTTGCTTTTGAAAAGTTTTTCACAGTGGTTTCTTTGACCAGGGGTGGGGGTAGAATGTGGATATCCAAATGAATTAGTTTATGGTCAGATCTAACCAGCAAGGGGTTGACCTCTGGTGTGGAACACCAGTCGCCCATGTTGGTAATGACCAGGTCCAATATGTTGTCACCTCTGGTGGGGTGTTGACCAGTTGATCCAAGGTGTTTGAGTTTACAAATTCTAGGAAATGTTGGGCAAGGGAGTTAGTACTTGAGTAGTTCTCCCAGTTAATGTTTGGGCAATTAAAATCACCCAATATCAGGGTGTTTGGTAACCCACACGCAAGGCCTCAACCTGGTCTGTGACATTAATAGAACTTGTTGGCAGGATAGATTTGTGTCCCAAAGACTCCCCCATCTGTGGAATAGACTCCCTCTTCATGTCAAGCAGAGTATCTCTCTAGCCCTCTTTAAGAGGAGACTGGATGACTGGATGGGAAACAGAAAATACATCCCTGGGATCCCACCTGTGCCCCTGCAGGACAAGAGAAACAGGTGCTAACATTGTGGAAACATGGGAAAAATTCTTGGCTAGGCTTATAAAGGCCTCCAGGCCAATAGCCTAGTATGATCCTATGAATCTATGAACCTAAGAAGTATATGCCGAACAAAAGGTGTCCTGGCCCTGAGCCATGATGAATGTTACTGGTTACCTTTTTTGCTTTTCAAGGTGGCACTTGTTACTATTCTACATGTTCTCTACCTGCCAGACATTTGCTATCTACCTTACAACATAAGGACCTGTGCTGAGGAGTTTAAGCTTATTTACAATTCTAGCATGAGAAAGGCCATGGCCAGACAGATGACGGTGTGCTGTATGAACCATAATAATACTATCTGTAGCTTCAGGGACTTTTTTGAAGCTGTTTAATTAAGTAGAGATGAGCTCTCTCTCACAAAACCATATGGCTGTGGGTCTAAAGCCATAAGATTTCTATATCAGAGCTTACTATACATAATAAGGCTTATTAGGCTGATGGGTCTATAGGTCATAGGCTGTGACATGAGGCCCTCTTTATGGAGTGGCAATACAACAGCCCTTTTCCATATTTCAGTAACATACCATGTGGCTATGCTTAAGATGGCTAGATTTAGGAGGGGTGTATTTGGCACTATCAACTAAGTAACCAAGTATATTGTTGGGGCCCACAGAGATGGTATTTTTAGTTTTAGAGAGTGTAATAAAGACATGTTCTATAATAATCTTGAGGGTGATGAAGGGACTTGAAATTTGTCAAGCTTTAGTGATTGTTTCTGGTGTGAAGTTGAAACTAAAATTATCAGCAAGTGTGTTACTAATATAATTAGGCTTAAACTGGGTGATACCATTATGAATTAATTCATAGCACTGGGGTGGACTGGGTGATACCATTATGAATTAATTCATAGCACTGGGGTGGACTGGGTGATACCATTATGAATTAATTCATAGCACTGGGGTGGACTGGGTGATACCATTATGAATTAATTCATAACACTGGGGTGGACTGGGTGATACCATTATGAATTAACTCATACCACTGCTCTGTGTTACTTCTTAGTCATCTAATGTAGTTAAAGAAACATTTATGATCATGCTTGATTTCTGATGCTAATTTTAATGGTTGCTCATGAGTTTCAATGCTAATTTTAATTCCTGTTTGGGCCTCCAGGCCACTAGCCTAGTATCATCCTATGAACCCATGAATCTTATGGTAACTTTCAGATTTTTTGTGATTTAATACAGGTATATTTTTGGTTTATTATTGGTCTTGATTAGCTTTTTTTCTTTTATTATAGCCCTGAGCTTATTAATGCTTGTAATCCATCAAGGTGGTTAATTCAAGTGTTCACCAATGTATTTAGTTCTGCCTGAGACTGCATGATTTTTGCTATTTGTTAGATGTAAGTAAAAATCATTGGCATAAGTGACAACTGGGGCTACAGGGTGAGCTGGAAGTCTGGTAGATGGGTTATTCTGTGACCCCATCATATTGCTTTAATAGATTAGGCTTTTTAAAGTCCTTTAATTTAGAGGTGCTCATTTTGGGTTAGTTTAGATGCCCTAAAAGATAAGATTATTGTTATGTGATCAGATTTGTCCAGAGATGAGGATACTCTAGGAGCAGTGCAAGTAGTTACAATGTTAATGAGGATGAGATAGGAGCATTGCAAGTAGTTACAATGTTACTGAGGATGAGATAGGAGCAGTGTAAGTAGTTACAATGTTACTGAGGGTGAGATAGGAGCAGTGCAAGTAGTTACAATGTTACTGAGGATGAGATAGGAGCAGTGTAAGTAGTTACAATGTTACTGAGGGTGAGCTGGGAGCAGTGCAAGTAGTTACAATGTTACTGAGGATGAGATAGGAGCAGTGTAAGTAGTTACAATGTTACTGAGGGTGAGATAGGAGCAGTGCAAGTAGTTACAATGTTACTGAGGATGAGATAGGAGCAGTGTAAGTAGTTACAATGTTACTGAGGGTGAGCTGGGAGCAGTGCAAGTAGTTACAATGTTACTGAGGATGAGATAGGAGCAGGAAAGTAGGTGTGATGTTAGTGAGAATGAGGTTAAGAAGATTTTGCCCCCCCTCCCCCCCAGGCTGATTAACTATTTGTCAAAGGGATTTTTGGGTGTATCCAACCTTTGGGTATAGATGTCCCAATAAATCAATGGATAGTTGAAATCACCTGCTAAAAGTATATTTTTATTTATTGGTAGTTTAGTAAGCACATTTAGTCTTGTTTACCTAATCTGAAGTCAATAAGTTATGTTTTCTGGCTTTGGGGAGTATGTCTGCAGATAAACTGGTTTCTGGTATGTACTATTTGTACCCATAGAAAGTGTTTTGGCCAGTATGTGGAAAGGTGCGGGTCCTCCTTGGTGAAGTAAGTTGGGATGTTAATCATCTTATCCCAATATGAGAAATACCAGATCCCACTAGAATGTCACAAGTTACTTACTTACTTATTTGTTTATTATTTAGTTATGTTTGCATGTATGTATGTATATATACATTTATGTATCTATTTATTATGTTTGTTAACCAGATAGGAGTGCTGGTCCAGGGATCTTATTCAGTCACGACCTGGATTCAGAGAGCAAAAGAGTACCCTCAATGAATTAGTACAGTGAGTAAAAAGAAAAGGACAAAGACTGTCATCTGTGGTTATACTGAGGGAGAATGGCAATCATGTAAACACTGAGAAACTGCTAAGACATGTCAAGTATGTTTATTTTATTTATTTATTTATTTTACATTTGTTGACCGGGCTAGTCTAGCTGGACATATTTCCATTTTCAGTAGAGGCCCGAGGAGAAAAGCTCCACAGAAGTAAAAAATGTATACATACATAAAAATCAAACATAGATGATAAGCCATTTAGGAAAAGGTTAGTAAAAACAGCAAAAATTCCAAAAATCTTCAAATAAGTTAGTCTAAAATTAATTACTTAGTACCACACACAGAGAAATTCCATACAACATCATACAGGAAATTAAACATACTTAGAGATCAGGATGCAAAGATAATAAGTAAAGAAAGTGGAACAATAGGAGTGGGGTAGGGAGAAAAGGGCAAGAGGTGGAGAGAGTAGGTTAAAAAAGTTAGCAGGGAAAGAAGCAGGGTGCGGATAAAAGGGAGAAGAGAAAAGATAAGAGGAGAAAAGAGTAATAGAAGAGTAAGAGAGATGGTTTGAGATAAGAAGTAGTAGAACAAGGGTAGTCAGGTTTACTACAAGGTTAATCAGGTTTACTACAGGAACAAAGCCAGTGGTTTTGGAGGTGTCGTTTAATGTTTTGTTTGAAAAGAGGCAGAGAAGAAATCATTGTTATGCTAGTAGGTAACAAATTCCATTTAGTACCAACAGAATTGGTGAAGAGGGAGTTACCAGCGGTATTATTAGATTTTATAGAAGTAGTCAATAGTTTACTTGAAGAGCGGAGAGAGTTAAGATTGCTATAAGGGATTATGAGTTGTGAGAGTACAGCAGTGTTATTTGGTTGGTACAGTATTTTATGGGCCAGAATGAGTTGATGGATAGTAAGATAGTATGATGTCCATAGTTGTTTACTAGGCTAATGCCCACAAGGGCCTTTTAAGCCTAGTCATGTATCCAGAATATCTGACAAGTTCTGGTAGCCTTGATAAGCATAAGCAGAGGCTTGAGAGATGAAGCATTAACAAGCAGGGGGCTATTAAATGAACCATTTACAGGCTGCCTGTGTCTATTAGAAACTAAGGTGCCACCAGGGGATGGATTTTCTGTTCCCCCTCCAACTGTCTAAATTACATTTGAATTGGGTTAGGGGGCCTGTTCCAGACAACAGGTAGCCTCTGGGATACATACCTGTCTCTCCAGCAGGTCATATGTATATCACAGGTAATATTTAAAACTTTGGAATGGGTAATTCTGGTGCTGTTTGTTTTGCAGATATGCAGGAAGTCCATCAGAGTGGGGTATGACAATGCCTTGTATGCCAGGCATATATCTCCCTCAACAGCCTGTAGGAGACAGAATACAAGGATAGGACCTTCAGGCAGTCTGCATAGGACATAATACTTATGGCCTGTATTCTTTTAGTGAGGAACCTCTTGGATGTTCCATTTGTTGGATATGCCTGGTTAGGTACATACCAAAGGGGGCATTTTACTCAATTATAGGTCTGATGAATGCCGAATACAGTGGAACAATGACTTCCTTGGACCTAGATGGCATACCTTTGTTTATAAGTTGCACAATATAGCATAATTTCCTCACTACTGTAGACAAGTGATGGTCAAAGGATAGATTACTGTCTCTGTGTGTCCCAGAGTCCCTGACTACTGGGTCAACTCTTAGGGGTGTGTTGTCAATATAATAGTTCATAGGTTTATAGGTAAGTACTAAGCTAGCTGCCCTGTGGGCCATTTTAAGCTTAGCCAATTTTCTTCAGTGGTGAGAATCAAACCCGTGTCTGTGATATAAACACCTTAACCATTATGCCAACCCCCTACAAAGGTGGATGACTTCTGGAAGTATACTATTAGGTATTTCTTGGCATTTAGTTTTTGTCCATGGCTCTGACATCAGTTATTTATCTTTATGCTATATTGCTACAAACTTAATCATGAAATGAGAAACTGCTTAGAAAATATATCTAAGTTGTATTACCTAATATAGCTGATATTACTTAAGCAGCAAATTATCCTGTCTTTGTATCTGGACATCCTTTTGGGTGAGGGCAGGATTCCACTCAGTGGCAGAGCCTTAACTGCATTTGACACACATATGATATGCTGCAGTATGTACCTCCGCACATCCTTCTGGGCCGAGTGCCTCAGGACATTGATACCGATATGAGCCATTACTAGTCCTGGTCATGTTTGTTCTGTTTGAGGGTCTGTAGGGTCTGGCAGCAAGGTTTTGTCTAGCCTAGTGAATAAAGAGTCAGCGTACCTGGCAATGAAATCAACAATCAGTAGAACATTTCCACCTGGAATTAAACAAGACTGTAATGTGTACAAACAGTTACACAACATCTGGTTTTATTTCTTTATTTCAATTTGTTAATCAGAGTAGAATATGGATCACAGATGACCAATTTCAGTCTTATCCTGGGTGAAAAATACAGCAAAACAATTAAGTATAAAATACAGAGTATCAATGGAATACAATTTTTACATTCTGAAGTTTCCGAACTTTGATCTTATGGTCTCAACCATAAGAAATTTCAAGTTTTAAAACTTCGATATTTAGAAGTAGACCCATATATATCTCAGGAATATTATATCATGAACGTGCAGAATGTTAAATGGTTAATGTATACACAAATAACCACAAAATGTTGAATATTCATTTCACTGACAACACAAATAGCTGAAAACCAGTAGATTGGAAAAGGAAAACAAATTCCTTTTCCAATCTACAAACCTTAGCCCTGCCAAACCATTCAGATCCAATTTGTCTTAATAGTCGTAGTGTTACAGAAAGGGATTTTCAGAGGTAAGGGCATACAGTTAGGTTTACAGGCAGGGTTAGGTTTAACACATTTCAACCTCATATCCACGTTTAGTGCAGTCTAACCCTAACCGTGCCTTTGTCTGTAACTGTAATCCTTCCATTAAAAAAAAAATATTGCATACTATTATGACTATATGAGACAGCCTGCGCACTCACCACACACACACACACACACACACACACACACACACACACACACACACACACACACACACACAGATGCACACACATGCATGCACACAAACACGCATGCACACGCGCACACACACACACAAACATATGCACAAAAACACATATGCAATACTAAATCTCTCCCTTTACACAATCCTTCCTCTAATACTAACACACAAGCACTCATACATGCACTCATTCTAGCCCCTTACCCAGCTCCTACGCTAACCTCAACCCACACACACACTCACTAGCCCCTTACACATCCCCTACTCTAATCCCAACCCCCCACATGTGCACATATACTACCACCCCTAATAAACACACATTTACCTTTCTTGCTCAAAACACAGCAGCTCAAAAGCACTCCTGCATGCTCCTTCACTCATACTAACTACACTTCACTGCATTCTGTGGACCAATGCAGAATTCAGCCAAATGCAATGAAACAAAGCCATATACATATATGCTTTTCATTTATTTATTTATGCATGTGTTTTGTGACTTTTGAAGTTTCATTGTTTTGAGACTGTGACACCCCCCTAGAAGCATTAGACATTTCCCTTTGAATTAATTACATGCTGAATAAATGATGTAACTAATCATGGTAATTCCAGTACAAAGACCTAGGTTTGATTCCCATGGTGTCAACATGAGTAATGTGAGAGTGTTTCTGCCTTTTTTTTTGTTTGGGCACTGACTTTCCTGATTTGTTTTGTTTCTGCCATTTAACTTACTCATTACCCCCCCCCCCGTGTTTCACAATAGAAACTTATATTTCTAGTTTGCCAGCTTCACTTAGTTCCTGAGAAAACTTTACACATGATTACATTTTAGTGGACATAACTATTTACCTTTTAAATGTTTGTACAATGTCATACTTCTGTAGCGATAGGTAGTAGCTACCAGTGTTTAAGCTTTGAAATGTATAGTTGATTCCATGACTTAACCCACACAATTTGTGAAACCCGTATCAGATTTCCAACATTTTTAACGATATCAGATCACATTTTATGTGGTTCTTTGTCAGCATTTCAGGCATATAAATGTCTCTTACATTTAATGCTCAGAAAAAGAGGACAAAACTTGAGAGCAACTATCTGTATCAACATACACTATGCATTGACTACTGGCTATATAGCTGTTAGGGGTGAGTGGACAGGTCTTGCTTGAAAGATTGACAAGCTTCTAATGCAATATTTAGTGGGTGTCACTCTAGGTCACATAGCGCCTACTTTAAGGGATAACCATTTATAATATGTATGCAAATACAGTGGCAAAGGTTATTAAGCATAATTACTTTATAATAGAAATTCCACTTCACGATACTGCTTTATGATATGAATTCTGTTTCATAATAAGAATGCCAACACGGCTTAGTTATATTAGGTGTGTTTTGTAACCTCGATTAGCAGTCAAGAGTCTATAAGTCAGTGAAAATAGGAAATTGTAATTGTGAGGTAATGCTTTCACTGAACTGTAAAACTCTAGTTTCTCATCATGTACTCTGGGTAAATCTTTTTTATATTAGCTTGTCAATATGTAATCTTGTCTAGTTCAATTAAGAAAACAGGCAATAGGAGCAAAAACCATTACACTCTCTCTGCACATTACAAATTGCTTTTTGAATACATCACATGCAAAACCTTTATAGAATGTTGTTCTAATTCTGGCAGTCTTTCTGGTTATTAAATGTTTTATATGCCCATTGTTAAAATCAGACTATCTGAGTGGAATTCATAGGTGTATGTACTAATGAAAGGCTGGGGACTGTTATAGGCCACTCTTCAGGCTTATATTTACATGCAAATCTGTGCTGCTATAGTCCAGTGCCCACCTTCATGAAAGCAATGCAGTACACCAGTAATGTATGCATCACTTCGAAAAAAAAATCTGTCTATACCTTCACAGCATTAAACCTGATTCTTTCTGGCAGTACATTTATTTGTTTATTTATTTTTTTATCAGCTTTTATTCAAAATATTCAGTTAAGAACCATAGCGGTTGCTTCTAAATAGGTGACAGGATTCAAGTGATTTTTTTCAGTATAGGAATGAATTGCTTTTCATGAAAGATCATTTCAGACTGAATCATATAACAGATTTCAACTGCCATTCTCAACATCTTACAAATGAAAACATACAACTATAGGGAAGACAGACCAAAGCAGGTTTCTATTGAGGCTGCTTTAAAATTATGCTTTATCCCATTTAATCTCTGCAGGAAAAGGGTTTAAATGAATTAACCAAGAAATGGGTTTCTGCAACTTAAGATGACTTTTTTACCTACATAATTTCACAGATTCTTGACAAAAATTACAATAACATCATGGCAATAAGAAGGTGCTAGAATGCTTTTAAATACCTTCCCAATAATGTAAGGATCATAATCTCAGGCTACATTTTTGTATGATAATTCAGAGTGCAAGGGCTGCATGTATAATGCTATATGGATAAAACTGAGAGATGCATAAAAATTCATAGCCTTCGACTCTCTATGTGGGATGCATTTTTCTGGGAGATTTGCCAGTCAGTTGTATTATAGATGCTTGGGTGACTGATTTTTCTTGCTCAGAATTCAGCTCTCATTGTGACAGTCACACTGAAAATCCTGAAAACAGCATTGATATCTAGGAACAAAATTCAAGCTATAAACCAATTTTATCTTCCTGTTCTAGCTTACAGTTCTGGAGTGATTGACTGGCCCCAAAATGTGTTGGATAGATTAGGCAGGAAAACAAGAAGGATGCTTCATGCTCACCAAATGATTTATAAAAATCAGTGTATACCAAGATGATATATTCCCCATTCTGAAGGAGGTATGGGCCTCCTTGAAATTGGTTACATATATAGATCTGCAATTGTGGGACTCCGCACATATCTGCTGACCTCACAAGTCCCAAAAGTAGTGAAAGTTTTAAAACATGAGAAGAATAAATTTAAGATGACTTCTCTGCTTAATCTAGCAGAAACTTATTGACGTCAAGCAGGAATGGCAATTAGACCAGAAGTAGATAAAAATCAGGCAGCAACTGAATGTGCCAAAAAAAAAAAAAAAAAAAAAAGAAAGAATATAAGGTAAAGAACCAGATGAAAAGACAACAAACTGTGGAAAATGCATAAATATAGTTGCAAGTATAGAAAACTTCTGAAAGAACCTCATGTTGATCAGGATTGAATGCAGGAATGTTTAAGTTAAGGGAAATTCAAACCAAGAGATTAAAGGTAATACTGGCAGCACAAGATAGGGGGCGCCTACACGGTTTGCAAAGTCCATTGAACACGTGGGAGAAGCAGACAAATGTAGGTTTTGTAAAACAGAACTGGAAACAGTTGCACATCTCATTGTTGGCTGTGACATACTAATGGCAGAAGGACTGTGTACTGAAAGGCATAATAATGTGGCAAGACTGTAGCATTGGGGATTGTGCACATTATAGTACTGAAGTGGCTGAAAAACACTGGAAACATGATTCACAAAGCATCATAGAAAATGATGTTTATTTCACATGGGATCATCTATTCCCAGCAGTTCAAAAGATAAATGCTAGAAAACTGGACATAGTGGTCCATGCAAAGAAAACAAAAGTAGCATTGATCATTGAAATCACTACACCCAGTGACTATAATGCCTTGTGTACAGAGAGACACAAAGTCATAAAATATCAGAATTTGCAGGCAGAAATGAGAGAAATGTGGAAGAAAGATACCCAGATAGTTCAAATAGTTGTAGGAGCAACTGGTCTTATAAAAAAGAATCTGCAATCCTATTTAGATACGTTAACAACACATGCAACTCTGTGCGAATTGCAGGAGTCATTACTGGGCACATTGCAGCAGCTGTGAAGAGTACTTCTGGCTGACATCAAAGACTGAAACAATACTAATTTCATGAACTTCAATCGTACTTTGACTTAGGAATGGGGTCCGTTCCTGTCATCATAATAGAAACCCAAAACATTTGGAGAAATTAAAAAAAGTATCAAAACAACAACAAACATTTGGGAACGACAAAACATGTTTTTATCTTTTAACACAAAAACTACAATTTACCATGCTCAAGGTATTTTTAAACAAAAAACATCTTTATTGAATTATCGCGTATGACATAGGCAATCATACATTTATATAAATGGAAACAAACTATATCGATCTCATTTATTCTCATTATGGGTAATATATAATTACCAACCATGAGATGAGGAAGGCCAGTCTATTGCAAAATAGAACAGATTATTTTGAGCATGAAAACAGATATTGGCTAGGCTTACAACAGCTTAGAAGGGCAGCTAACCTAGCACTTACCTATAAACATAACATATTTTCAGTTGCAAACATTATACATCACATATAATCTTCTATACAGTCATTCTCCATCAAATATTGCAATTCCTCCCTTCCCTTAAACCTTATTCTTCCTCCAAAACATTATTCTGCACGTATTGTTCCCACAATTCCTATTTTTTCTATGTGATTTGCTTCTACCCTTTTCTAAAAATACCAGTTCCGGTTATTTTATCTCTGTTACTATACTCATTACTTCTAGTACAGTTGGTTTAGACTTTGATTTCCATTTTCTGGTAACTGCATTTTTTCTCAGCAAGGCCTTACTATGTCTAGACAATTCAGATCCCATATCATAACTCAAAAAATAATTTCCTTACTTGCACCAATTTGCTCACCCAGTATTTCTGGCAGAGGAGTCTGCTGAGAATTTCAAAGTCTACCAACTCAATACACTCTCAAAAATATGTTCCCAATTACTACTTTCTTCCCCATCACAGCTCTAACATTTGCAATCTTCCTGAGGAAAAATTATTTGGATTCTGCTTGGGGTTTAAAAATACCTATGCAAACACTTCCAAGCAAAAATCCTAAATCATCAAGACTCTGTTGCATATTTGGGAGCAATACATATATCCTTCCATTGTTTCCTTGTGAATTGCTTATCCAACCTCTCTTCCCAATCCTTTATAACTCCTCTGATTGATTTCTATAGTTATCATGCAGTATTTTATATCTCCTACTAATTAACCCTTTTTAACAGAAGCTTCTATTCTAGAGTTTACTAAAAACTGTATCAGTGTTGGTCTTTTTCTTAGGGTCATCCTATTCCTTTCTCTTTGTCTATACTCTGATATCAATCCTTGAAAAAGAAGGCAATCTCAAGCCTGCAGTCCAATGTCTTCTTGACCTCTTCTCATTCTATTACCTTTCCTTCTCTAATTATTTGCACCTAACACATTGGTTCCTTTGCCAATTTTCTGCAGTAAATTTCAGCCCCCTCTAATTGCAGTCATCCATATCAGCAAAATCTCCATTCTCCAATCCCATGTTGCTTAGTTCTTAGAATAATTTCTGCTACTTTATGAATATAATATTCTCTATGGCTATTGTTATTATCCTTTAGGATCTGCATCCAAAATCCCAGTCTCTCCTTATTTGTTGTGTTTTCCCCTGTTTCATCATCATCCCTTTCCACTTTAAATTATAGCTTTCTGCTTCTGCTAGGTATAGGAACCTTAACTGCGTAGCTCTGAAATATCCCTTCAAATCAGATGATTACAAACCACCTTGTTCTGTTGGAAGTATCAGCGTATCCCACTTGACCCTTGCCATCTTCCCCTCCCAGATAAAGTCCTTCAAATTTTGCTAATTGCTATCCACAATTTCTCCTCAGACTGATAAAAATATGCCTGACAAATGTATTGCTGTACTTTCTTCTGTTTATGGATGCAACAAATGCAGTCCTCATGCACATTATTAGATCAGGGTTTTTCATTTTACAGTAGTTATTGGACATTAGATGCAATAAAATTTTCAAGACCTGTTCCTACAGAAAAAGGGGGGTTAAATAATATACAAGTTTTAAATATATCACTCACTTGAATAATCTAAAGACTATAAATCTAGGTAATATAAAATCAAATAATAAAGTTAAGAGATCTCAATTCAAACAGGCCATAAATGCTCGGCCATAAATGCTCAAGTGATGCCTAGTGGTCAAATTTAAAATTGTAAATTTATTCACATCATAAAGTTAAAGTTAAAAACATTTCAGTCCAAACAGGCATAAATGCTCAAGTGACACCTAGTGGTCAAAATTAAAATGGCAGGTTTACCAAATTTTTTTTATTTTATTTTCAGATTATAAATAAAGTATTATAAAAGCTAGATACAGTAGTTAGCAATATAAATGTAAGGTAACTACAGACATAGGTCCCAGTAGACTTTCATCAAGAGACCTCAGGGGCAACTGTTAGATCAGGGTTTTTCATTTTACAGTAGTCATTAGATGCATACATCAAATCTAGGTAATATAAATCAAATAATAAAGTTAAGCGATCTCAATTCAAACAGGCCATACATGCTCAAGTGATGCCTAGAGGTCAAATTTAAAATTACAAGTTTATTCAAATCATAAAGTTAAAACATTTCAATCCAGACAGGCATAAATGCTCAAGTGACACCTAGTGGTCAAAATTAAAATTGCAGGCTTACCAAATATTTTTTTTTATTTTATTTTCAGATTATAAATCAAGTAGCATAAAAGCTAGATACAGTAGTTAGCAATATAAATGTAAGGTAACTACCGAAGTAGGTCCCAGTAGACTTTCATCAAGGGATCTCAGGGGCAACTGTTAGATCAGGGTTTTTCATTTTACAGTAGTCATTAGATGCATACATTTCAGAAAGCAGAAACAAAGACTCTTCCACTGAATGTTGACCTTGCTGAATAACAGCTTGTCAAAGGAAGATTGCAGAGAGTTCTTGTTACGTACTTTTCTCAAGGAAAGAATCAAGAGATAAGTTAAGCTAAAAAGCAAGATGTAGCCTGAGGATCAAGGCTAGGGGGTGGATATAGTCAATAGAGAAAAATTACTGAGAAAGAGAATATAATATGTTGTGTTCAGGATAGCAGGGCAGTTAAGGTTAGTAAATTCATTCGACCTGTTACCTCAGAGAAGATGTCTGGAGCATAAGTACAGAAAACAGATCATCTAGAGATTATGTCAATTTATGTTGTTCAGGACAATCAGAATGATATACAGCAACTTAAATTGTTTATCAGAACTGTTAATGGAGACAATATTTCAGATATTGCAAACATCTAATAAAACCTTATTACATGAACTACAATGTTTGGAGAATTCATGCTGACAGTGCACAAGACTTGGTTCATAAGGGAGAGACTGACACCTATTAAAGCACAAGCTTGAGTAATTAAGACTTTCGTTTCTTAGTCTCATGGCTTACAGTGTTTCCAGCTAACTATGGTAAAATAGCTTCATATCAAATCTTACACACATTATATTTAAACAGTTTTTGCCCATTCATTTCATGAATTACTTTAGGGAACATTTCTAAACTGTAGGAATTTTGAACTGCTCACTTGAATAGCTGCACGACTGGTGTGCTAGTTCATGTTACTAAACATCTCATCACAATGCACCGAGTATTGGAGGTCAGCAGTGGCTGGTGATTTATCTTAGTTTTGCCTGTCCTGTTGATAAAACAAAAGAACAAAAACAAGCACCAGTTTGTAATGTAGCTACCTATACTATGTAACTGCTATTTGCTGAGGATCATAAGTGAAAATAATTATTTGTGTCTCAATGTACATATGTATGTAACAAATAATTAATTAAATAACATAACTAATTAGATCATATTAAATCTTAGAAATATATAATTCTTCCTCATATCCCGGTCATTGTACAACATATTGTAGTCTTTCAACAAAGTTAAAAAAACACCAAACAAGTTTCATTATTTTATTAATTATTTTATTCTTTCTCTTCAAATTACCTGCTTTTACCATGTTATAGCCTCCTGCAAGGAACGGCCATGGAGATGGCTAACCAATCTTTGGAGATCACTGTTTGTATCCTATTCATGTCCCCCTGGCCATTTTAAGGCAACCCACTGCAAATTCTTATTAAGGTTATTGTACCCAGTTAAGCACAACCCCCTTAGGAAGGGCTCTATTAAGAAGTGTGCAGACATTCATCTCCAGTCACACAGCTCATATTTAATGTCAGATGAAGTCATCCAACTATACCTTGCCCAACTTGTCCCTGCTGATTACCATCTGAATTTTGTGCACTTTATATATTTGAAAAACACATAGACATCAATAATAGCAATAGTGATATTATTATAGAAAAAATGCTAAAAAATCCATGTTCAATGTTCACTGTAAAAAAGAGTCAAACTCTAAGCCACATGAAGTCCTTCTAGTAGTTTGTGACCAATATGAGTGGGGTCATAATCCCTTCTGACTCCCAATCATTCATCAATTTTTAAAGGAGTAGATAGTGTTAACCCTCTTGATATTCAAAAGTAATGCATTCCACAGTCTTCCAGCAATGCTATGAAATGAGGCACATTTCATAGTTGTCCCAACAACTGGGATGTCGATTAGAATATGATTATTCATATTATCATAGGTTAGTTTTAGGTTAACTACCTTTGTCGGCCATTTCAAGCCCAGCCAATTACCCCATGTGAGTATCAAACCCTGCACCTTTGGTTTATAAGGCAAACACCTTAACCATTATGCCAACCTCCCACCCTCAAACTTTTATGTCTAAATGCACTCGCAGTGTTGCAGCCAAAGTCTCATTATAAAGAGATTTAAACATAAGAATTAAGTTGCCCCTGATCAGTGTATAATTTATAGAAAACAAAGATAAATGTTCAAGCCATTTCACACAGCTCAGCTGTGACCTGTCTTACAAAGTACTTTTGAGTCCACTCATACTTTGTCTGCAATTATAGATGCACGCTGAAAAACAATATTCAATATTCAATATTTTTTCTTACTGCTGTTTTATATAATGGGATAAGCACTTTTCAGTTCTACTTATGCTACATGGCAGTGTATCCCTAATAATAGCTCAGTGCTGTTCTTTGTTGCACTAGGTTGTGTCTACTGTGCTGTGTTATACTGTAATACACATTGTTTAAAAATGCCACTAAGTTGCCAAGACAAACCAATTCACAAAATATATTAAAACACAGATAATTTATCCAATAAAACACATAAGCGCTTTCGTCCTTGGTCAATGGGACTTCTTCAGAATGATTTTGAAGAAGTTCCATTGACCAGGGAAGAAAGTGCTTATGTGTTTTATTGGATAAATTACCTGTGCTTTAATAAATTTTTTGTATTACACATTGTTACCAAGTGTTGCCCTTTGTCACACTAGGTCATGCATAATGTGCCAAGGTGTACTATACTACATTGTGTTACTTAAGACTGTGCTAGTTGAACTTGGTCACACACACTGTGTTGTGCTGTGTCATGCTTTATTATACTTTCTTATACAGTGCTGCCCTTTGTTGTACTGGGTTATGTATACTATACTGTGCTTTGTCACATTACATCATGTTACTCGGTGCTACCCTTTGCTGCACTAGATTGTGTATACTGTGCTGTGTTATCCCACATCACACTATGTTACTCATCACTGCCCTTTCTTGCATTAGGGCATATGTACTGTGCAGTATAATACTGTACTGTATTGTATTACTCAGTGCTGCCCTTTGTTGTACTGGGTTATGTATGCTGTGCTGTGTTATCCCACATCACACTATGTTACTCATCACTGCCCTTTCTTGCATTAGGGCATATGTACTGTGCAGTATAATACTGTACTGTATTGTATTACTCAGTGCTGCCCTTTGTTGTACTGGGTTATGTATGCTGTGCTGTGTTATCCCACATCACACTATGTTACTTAGTATTGCCCTTTGTTGCATCAGGGTGCACATACTGTGCAGTGCAATACTGTACTGTATTGTATTACTCAGTGCAGCCCTTTGTTGTACTGGGTTATGTATGCTGTGCTGTGTTATACCACATTACACTATGTTATTCAGTGCTGCCATTTCCTGCACAACATTGTGTATACTGTGGTGTGTTATACCACATTACACTATGTTACTCACTGCTGCCCTTTGTTGCATTAGGTTGCACACACTGTGCACTGTAATACTGTTTTACACTATGTTACTTAGCACTGCCCTTTGTTGCATTAGGGACACATACTATGCAGTGCAATACTGTAATGTACTGTATTACTCAGTGCTGCCCTTTGCTGCTCTGGGTTATGTATGCTGTGCTGTGTTATATCACATTACACTATGTTACTCAGTGTTGCTCTTTGTTGCATTAGGGTGCACATACTGTGTAGTGTAATAATGTACTGTATTACTCAGTGCAGCCCTTTGTTGTCCTTGATTATGCATGCTGTGCTGTGTTATATACCACACTACACTTTTTACTCAGTGTTGCCCTTTGTTGCACTAGGTTGTGTACACTGTGCTGTATCTTATTACACTATGTTACTCAGTGCTGCCCTTTGCTGCACAATGTTGTGTATACTGTGGTGTGTTATACCACATTACACTATGTTACTCAGTGCTGCCCTTTGTTGCACAATGCCACACATACTGATCAATGTAATACAATATTATACTGTGTTACTCAGTGTTGCCCTTTGTTGCACAAACTGTGCAGTGTAATACTGTATTATACTATGTATTCAGTGCTGCCTTTTCTTGCAGTAGGTTGTGTTTACTGTGCTGGGTAATACCACATTACACTATGTTACTCTGAGCTGCATTTTGCTGCACAATGTTATGTATACTGTGCTGTGTTATACCATATTGCATTATGTTACTCAGTACTGCCCTTTGCTGCACTAGGTCATGTATAGTGTGTTGTGTTATACAGCATTACCCTAAGTTATTTAGTGCTACCTTTTGTTGCACTGGGTTATGTATGCTCTGCTGTGGTGTGTTATACCACATTATACTATGTTACTCAGTGCTGCCCCTTGTTGCACAAGGTCAGACATACTGTGCAATGTAATACAATATTATACTGTGTTATTCAGTGCTGCCCTTTGTTACACTAGGTCATGTATACAATTATGTGTTACACCACATTACATTATGTTACTCAGTGCTGCCCTTTTTTGCATTAGGTTGCACACACTGTGCAGGTTAATGCAGTTTTATATTATGCATTCAGTGCTGCCCTTTGTCGCACTAGTTAATTATTACTGCACTGGGTAATACTACATTACATTATGTTACTCAGTGCTGCCCTTTGTTCACTAGGTCATGTATACTGTGCTGTGCTATATCACATTACTCTATGTTACTCAGTGCTGCCCCTTGTTGAACTAGGTCATGTAGACTATGGTGTGTTACACCACATTGCATTATGTTACTCAGTGCTGCTCTTTGTTGCATTAGGTTGCACATACTGTGTAGTGTACTATTTATTCAGTGCTGACCTTTGTTGCACTAGCTGGTGTTTACTGTGCTTGGTAATACTAATTTACACTATGCTACTCAGTGTTGTGATTTGCTGCACAATGTTGTCTGTACTGTGCTGTGCTATACTGCATTAGACTATGTTACTCAGTGCTGCCCTTTGCTGCACAATACTGTATATACTGTGCTGTGTTACACTGCATTACACTATGTTACTCGGTGATGCCCTTTGCTGCACAATGTTGTATATACTGTGCTGTATCACACTGCATTGCACTATGTTACTTGGTGCTGCCCTTTGCTGCACAATGTTGCATATACTGTGCTGTGTTACACTGCATTGCACTATGTTACTCAGTGCTGCCCTTTTCTGCACAATGTTGTATATACTGTGCTGTGTTACATTGCATTACACTATGTTACTCAATGCTGCCCTTTGCTGCACAATGTTATATATACTGTGCTGTGTTATACCACATTGCACTATGTTACTCAGTGCTGCTGTTTGCTGCACGAGGTCATGTATACTGTGTTGTGTTACACGGCATTACCCTAAATTATTTAGTACTACCATTTGTTGCACTGGGTTGCTGTGGTGTGCTGTGTTATATCACATTGCACTATGTTACTCAGTTTTTCCCTTTGTTACACTTGGTTCTGTACACTGTGCTGTGCTATATATTATTACACTATGTTACTCAGTGCTGCTATTTGCTGCACAAGGTCACACATACTGCGCAATGTATTAAATATTATACTGTGTTACTCAGTGCTGCATTTTGTTGATATAGGTCATGTATACAATGCTGTATTACACCACATTACATTAGGTTACTCAGTGCTGCCCTTTCCTGCATTAGGTTGCACATATTGTGCAGTGTAATACTGTATTATACTATCCACTCAGTGCTGCCCTTTGTTGCACTAGGTGATGTTTACTGTGCTGGGTAATAATACATTATACTATGTTGAAATGACCTACTCTTAAAGACATATTATACAAAATACATTATACTATGTCACTCAGGAGTGCTCTTTGTTGCAGTAGGTCGTGTATACAGTTCTGTGCTATATCACATTACTCTATGTTACTCAGGGCTGCCCTTTGTTGTACTAGGTCATGTTTACTGTGCTGGGTAATACCAGATTACACTATGTTATTCAGTGCGGCCCTTTGTTGCATTAGATCGCACATACTGTGCAGTGTAATACTGTATTGCACTGTTACTCAGTGCACCCCTTTGTTGCACTGGGTTATGTATACCTTGCTGTGTTATACCACATTACACTATGTTACTCAGAGCTCCCCTTTGTTGTAATGGTTTGTCTAAAGTGTGCCGCAGTGTACTGTATTATACCATTTACTTAGCACTGTCCTTCAATGTGTTCTCCAGCTCTAGGGTGCCATAACCTGACTAGACAACAAGTATTAAGATACTGCATGGTATTTTATGTACTAAACCTGCCTTTGTAGCACTGCATGTCTACCTCCTGTTTCCGTTTTAATTTTTTCTCCTTTGCCTACATTTTTAACACCTGAGCCTACCTGTTGTGACACTTGAGACTGGTCATTTTGGCACCCAGGCCTGATTATTATATCTTTTTGATAAAGTGTGCTGTTTCATACAGTGCTTTACTGCTCTGTGTTTTATTACACTGAATTACTTACCATCTTCTTGCTGTGACACCTCAGTCTGCTGGTTGTGATGATCTGATATATTGCATTTTGTCATACAGGACTTTATTGCCTTGTGTTATATCACACCATATTGCTTATTATCTCTAGTTCTCCTGCACAGTATAGTATGATGTTATATTGCACTGTATTGCACACTGCTCTTGTATTCTGCTGTTCTGCCCTGTGTTGCATTCTGTCGCTAGTATCTGGCATCCTGCTGCTAGTACCTAGTATTGTGCCGTTTAGTAAATGCTACTGTGTTGTCTAACCTACCTGTACTGTGTTGTGCTTCTATGTATATCCTTTCTACAAGCATTCATTATGTAACTCCCCTCCACCTGTAAAAATACCCATATTATATATGGTCATATTGTATTTTATAAATTTGTTGGAGTATACCTTCATTCTGACTTAGTTCTGCCATCACATTCTGGATCTTTGTCACTAGAGAATAAACTATAAGCTGTTACTCCATATGTTCCCTGTGTGGTACCAGTAGGTGCATTAAGGAAGTGTAGCAACTGCCTTATGTACACTGACAATCATTTACTGCTACCTAGCACAGAATTCACTTCTGGGAGGTGTAAATACTTGTTCAAATTGGAAGCCAGTCTCTCTTACCAATGTTGTCAATGTACTCTATGCTTTAACCCCATTACTGTCAGTTCCCAACATGACACCCACATGCGTTAATGGTCTGAATAAATCCCTTAAGCCTCCTATCCAACATACTAACAAACCCCAACCCCAGACACATGTCACTACTACACCCATCACACCTGCATCCACTATTTCTAACAACACCACTGTCTCAGATGCCTAGATTCTCAATATCACTGGGGTCCTTAGATACTTTCTCACCAAGTATTTCTATGATCTGACCATTGCACATGTGAATGTGAATGAATTTAGATAGTCTACCCTGGGTTGAGATGGAGAGAGACATGGTCAAACTCTGTTTTTCTGTGACTGAATCTGGGAATGACATTGTCTTGAGCAATGTTCTGCCATCACCATGAATTCTTACTAGTAGCTGGTGTCATTTCATAGGGGTCTGATGGATGTGAGCATGGGAGGAGATAGTCAGCAATCCTACCTGTTTCACCAGGGATGGCCTGTACATTTCGCCGCAGGGCTTCCACATATTGGGTAAATCATTTTCTAACCCCATAGTACCTTTTTAGGCAGAGTCCATCTTCTGGACCTTCCAACTTAATAAATAAATGCAAACCAGGCTTGTATAAAGCTGATGAAGCTCATTGCTAGGAGTCTAAACAAGAAAATAGCCACCTTTGATGTCTTCTTGACCCTTAAGCAGATACATATTTTTGTACACTCAGAAATATATTCTAATGCTCTGAAAATCCCCTCTTTTAGTAAGTTAAGAGCCTATAATTCATTTAATTAGATCTTCAGGAGATAGTGAGGGTGCATCTGTATTTGGCTGTATCCTCATAATCCATGCAAGTTAGTGACCTTAAAATCCTATATATCTTAGTGTCATTCAAAAAAATCAAATTACGATATCATTGCTAATTATAGACCCCTTTAGCTATTGAACCAAATATGATTTTCCTGAGTTATTTCAACTACCCATTCATAAACTGTAGAGCATATACCACCAACAATGAATATGAATTGCCCTTCCACAACTTTATTGATGCAGATTTTTTAGACCAGGCAGTACCCTCTTCTTTTAGCGATGATAATCTTCTTTTTTTTCAAAACAGGTTTATTGTTTTAACATATAAGAGAAATATCATAACAATTTTATACAAGTAATTAAAAATAGGTATTATTATAATATTCAACAAAACAACTAAAGTATTTACAAAGACATATGATAATCTTCTTGACTACATCCTCACAAATATAATACTTATCTGCTCCAATCTATAGTCTCCCCCTCCATAGCTGGATCATGCAATGGGGGCATCACATTTTTCCTAAAAACTAATACAAGACTGCAATCACCAACTTCTCTGAATTCAGAAATGTCTCTAAGGCCAGTCTCCTAGCACTCTCAGATGACCTAATGAAATTTAAATCACTTACCCTCAAGTGACTCGTCACTAAAACAGCCACTTATACCACCAACTTTTTCTCCCAACTAAATTCCTGCATTGAGGCATCTGACCCCCTTCTACTGCAAGTAGAATTGCAGTTAGTAGGATTCCACCATAAGGGCTTATTTTCCTATCAGCAAACTCTACAATAAAATGTAAAAAAACTCCTAGATCTGAGGAATAAACTCCATAACCCTCTTTGTATGGGTAATCTCAATAAACTCTGCAATGACCTTGGATAGAAGATCAAGTCCTGCAAAACCAAGTGTGAACTGAAAATCAGCACTCCTGCAAGGATGACCATAACACTCCTCCAAGGATGACCATACTGTATATCAGAGTTTGTGCTGTACCTTTAAGAGCCATTCCATTCTATGGGCACATGCATACAAGTACTGAGCACATGCAAGCGAGGGTGCCATTTTGAGTGAGCAGCTGGGGTGAAAGCATGTATGTGTGTAGCAGTCAGTGAGATAGTTCATTTAGGTTTTGTGTTCCAGTCATCCATCCTGATGTGTTTGTGTGTAATAAACAAATTAAATGAACACCCAAGCCTCATTATCTTATTTGCATACATAAGATGAGTGGCATGGTCTCAGAATGGGATCCAAAGTGAAACTTCTTCAAAACCATGAGGCGTGCAGTTAGACTTGTAGGAATATACACGAGTGGATCATCTGAAGCTGAAACAACTTACAAATAGGCCAGAAAGATAATTCCAGGTACTAAAACTCATTTAAATGTTTTTTACTCAACGAATATAAAACAAAGCATTCAAAATGTTCAAAATGAATTTCTAATTAAACGAAATGTTTGAAACTGCAACATATTGATAAAAGTATTCGCAATGCTTACAAAAATGCTTGAAATAACTTCTGAATCACATAAAATGTATAAAAATGGGGAACAACGACCATATTTTTTCATTATGTGCTTCTTTTTCATATTAACTAAAGCTATTCGAAGCATTCAAAGTTTGCAAAGTGTTGGCAAGTGTGTTCAGTATTACAGTAGAGTTATTTCACAGAATACAGTTGTTTTGAATAGATCGTTATGCAGCTGAATATTTTTCAAATACCTGGTATTATGTTTGAACATAATTATAAAGGGCAGGTTTATACTACTGTTTGTTGGCATGGCAGAAGGATGTTGCAAACCTGGTCCACTTGTGTTTGATAATAATGTTGCAGAAAATTGCAGAGTGTTTGAGCAAGAGTAAGACATTTTCATACAGGCTGTTTTTTCTGATAAAGACGCACATACAAAGGCATTTATTCTGCTTAATCTAACTGGTTTGGAGACCACTGAGGGGGAGCACTTATTTGTGTATGCACCTACTATGTTTGTAGGGGAGGGGGAAGACCACCAAATTGTGGTACCGTCTGAAATGTGGGAAGACCCTGAGTGCTTATAACAAATTTAGAGAAATGTGCAACCCCCAAATGAATATTACAATGGAAAGGCACATATTTTACACAACAGATCAAAAGCCTGGTGAAACTTTTGCAGCATATATAACCGACTTGAGAAATAAGGCAAAAATGTACAGATTTAGTGATCTGACAGATGAGTTCATAAAAGACATGCTTGTGTGTTGTATTAAAGTTGATGCAATGAGAATGATCTTGCTTTGAGACAGTGATTTAAAATTAAACAAGGCCATAGAGATTTGTCAGATCTATGAGCTCACAGAAAAGCACATGAATATGTTTACAAATGAGAAAAGCATGCTTGCAGTGCCTTCCAGTAATAATGTTGATAGTACACAGCACAAGGTTAAAAGATACAGGCCTAAGGGTGTGGCCGCTTCAGCAAAACCCAGAGCAGCTACAGTAAAACCCAGGGCACACTCAGTAAAGCAGATTGGTGATTCAGCAAGACCTGTGACATGCCTCATAGTCAATTGTTGTCACTGTGGAGGTAGCCATGAACCCAAGCGAGAGAAGTGCTTAGCTTCTGATCAGCAGTGCCACACATATAAAAAAGTGGAATCATTTCAATAGGCTCTGTAAATCTAAAGAGGAACATTATTTTATTAAAAAAGGGCATTCAAAGAGGCAAGCTGATCAATTAGAAAGCTCCGTCCCTACTTTTTATATTGCTGGTGTGTCTGTGCTTGATGAAGCAGTCAATGCAGTAGATTTGTGGGCAAAAAGCAAAGTATTTTATACTGTTCGGATGAATGGGAGACCTGTAGAGCTCAAAATTGATACTGGTTCAAAGTACAATGTTATGTCAGCAGATGTGTTTGCTAGTGTAAAAGCTGGTGAGAAACTTGATTTGGCAAAGTGTGTGATGCTTGTTGCTTATGGTGGTGAAGAGATTAAAACCGAAGGCTCAGAAGTGCTTTCATATTATTCTGCTGGGAACAGCTATGACTTACAGTTTTATGTAGTCAAGAGACACGTGCAGTCATTGTTAGGCCTCAAGGACAGTTTGAAAATGGGACTGTTCATTTAATAAAGAAGCCCACCATATAAACACATGTAACAATGAGAATTTCAAACAAGCTATTTTTTCTGACTATGCTGATATTTTTGAAGACAAGTTAGGCAAACTCCCAGTTGTGTACTCTATGAAGTTAGACCATGAGGTAAGCCCAGTCATTAGACCAGCATGGAAAGTTCCAGTAGCCCTGCAAGGCAGAGTCAAAGCTGAGCTAGACAGAATGGTGCGTCTAGGAGTGATTTGTCCAGTAGAAGAACCAACTGAATGGGTATCCTCCATGGTGGTAGCTCATAAGAAAAGCTCAGAGGATATTAGAATATGTATTGATCCAAGAGATTTGAAGAAAGCACTAAAAAGACCTCATCATTCAATGCATACAGTTGAAGAAGTTGTTGCCCTTATGCCAAATGCCACTGTTTTTGTCTTAGATGCAAAAAGTTCATTTTGGCAAATTTTGCTTGATCGAAAATCCTCATTGCTAACCACTTTCAGTACGCCATTTGGAAGGTACACATTTTTGAGAATGCCATTTGGAATAAATTCTGCCAGTGAAGTCTTCCAATGTGCAATGGACAATTTTTTCTGGCTATCCCTGTGCTATAATAGTAGATGATTTTCTTGTAGGAGGCAGTGGTAAAGTCAAATGTGTGCTTGTGAAGTGAATCTTAAACTGAATTCTCAGAAATGTAAATTCAGGCTGCAAGAAGTTACTTATGTGGGTCATTTTTCTTACCAGTTCAGGCTTACGTCCAGATCCTTTCAAGGAAACTTCAATTCTTGAGATGTTAGCTCCAGACAATGTCACAGCCTTACGTTTTCTTGGCATGGTCAACTATTTAGGCAAGTTAATTCTAGATTTGAGTGAGCTTTCAGCTCTGCTGAGAGAGCTGACATGCAAAGATATAACCTGGTCCTGTTTGGAACAACACCAAAGAGCATTTGATGTCCTGAAACAGAAAATTGCCAGTCCACCCATTTTAAGATATTATGATGTTCACAAACCAGTAACCCTTTCCAGTGATGCTTCAAAGTTTGGTCTTGGCACAGTCATTCTTCAAGAGGGCAGACCAGTAGCCAATGCATCCTGAACTCTAACCCAAACTGAGATGCAGTGCGGTCAAACAGAAAAAGAGCTTTTTTAAATTTTGTTTGCATGTTCGAAATTCCATGATTATATTGATGGCCGACCTTTTCAAATCGAGACTGACCACCAACCTTTGGTCACTATTTTGAAAAAGCCAATGCACACAGCTCCTGCAAGATTGCAACATATGATGTTAAAATTGCAAATGTACAACTTGAATCTTGTTTACCCAAAAGGCAATATTCTTTATGTTGCTGATACTTTATCCAGATCACCCAGAAAAAAACACTGAACAACATGAAAATAAATAACCTGATTTTTAAGTCATGGAAGTGAGAATTTTTTTTCTACACTTCTTGATGAGCTTAGAAATCACACAGCTTCAAATCCAGTTCTCCAGAAGCTCAACCACTTTATCAGTTGAGGATGGCTGTCAAAGCGATCTTGTTTACCAGTAGATGTGCAGCATATTTTCCTTACAGAGACGAGATTTTGATGGAAGATGGTATCATCATGAAAGGTCCAAAAGTTATTGTTCCAAAATCCTTTCATGAAGAGTATATTAAAATCTTGCATTATGGCCACCCAGGAACGGATTCTACCAAAAGAAGGGCAAAATGACTAGTATTTTGGCCTTCTATGTCAAAAGATATTGAGAAGGAACTTTCATCTCATTCTGTTTGTAATATTATTAAAATGCATCAAATAAAGAACCACTTCAGTTAAACCAGATTCCTGAACTACCTTGGTCGACAGTAGCTACAGATATTTTCAAATAGAATGGTCAACATTACTTGGTGTTAGCAGACTCTTATTCATATTGGTTCGAGATTGACCTACTTCCTAACCTAACTTCTAGTATTGTCATTACGTAATCGAGGAGACATTTTTCTGTCCATGGTAGTCTGCACAAAGTTGTTTTTGACAGTGGTGCATAGTTTACAAGTCAGCAGTTCAAAAGATTTGCTGAGCCATGGGACTTTATTCATGGCACTAGCAGTCCTGAATACCCACAATCTACTGGCTTGGCTGAACGTGCAGTTCAAAGTGCGAAACCGCTGTTGGAGAGATCCAAACGAGACGATACTAATGTTTTTCTTAATCTGCTTAATCTCAAAAACGTTCCTCATGATGATTTACTTGGTTCATTTGCTCAGCGATCAATGCCAAGACAAACCAGAACCTCACTACCAATTGGTTAGAATTAGTTGGTTCCAAGTACTAAAAACAACAAAGCAGTAAAAGCTCAACTCCTAAAGAAGTGTTTGTCCCAAATGTCCTACTATGACAAAACCAGCAAGCCTCTGAATCCATTAAAAGGAGAGATAGTGAGGATACAGACAGCAAAAGGATTTGACTAAATAGGACTCATGAAACATTTGTGTGAGGAACCGAGATTGTACATCATTGAATTGCAAGGGATGTAATTCAGGCAGAACTGGAAACATTTACTACCAGTGTCCAAGTCAGTGTTATAGCATCTTGCCTATAATGGAGGCAGTAATTCTCAGAGTGATTTGTCCAATGTTCCTGTTCCAGAGAACATTTCATCTGTTCCTGTTCCTGAAAGACTGCCATTTTGAGTGAGCAGCCAGAGTGAAAGCATGTATGTGTGCAACAGTCAGTCAGTCAGTTAGTTTGTTTAGGTTTTATGTTCCAGTCATCCATCCTGATGTGTTTGTGTGTAATAAACAGCTCAAACAAACGTCATGCCTATCTTTGGTGGGGACTGGACAGTCATCACATTATTGTCATGGTGGAGTTGGGGATACAAAAGGCTGTATTGTCCTATGTGGGAATAGGTGAGGGATATTAGCAGAGTCTTCATGGATTTAGGATGATATGTCACACATCCCTACTGCACACATACCCATTGGCATTGGATGCATACAGAAGTATGCCAGTGTAAATGGACAAGTCAGGGATTAAGTTAGAAATAGCACTCAGTGACGATATAATATTGCACCAGGATGCTTGAGTCTCCTCATCTTTCTTGAACTTGGATCAGAGTAAATCCACGGGTGGAACAGGAAAGCTTGGTAGACCCGTTTATGAGGAAAAGCAACTGATGGTCAGCTGAAGGGGCAAAAAAGAGTCCGTGAAAACAATACAAACACAACAATCAAACACAAATGAGAAAACACCTACAACGAATGTTAGAATGTGAAGAAGAGTTCCTCCCTAACCCAGTTCAAGTGCAACTTAGACAATTGGATGGGAAATGAGAAATTCATCCCTGGTTTGGCAGCTATGTCTCTAAAGGACACAGGTAATCTATAAATGGTTCATCTCCCAGGCCCCTGCTTACACTTATCAAGGGTATCAGAACTTGTCAGAGATTTGGGATGCATGGCTAGGCTTAAAAAGGCCCTTGTGGTCATTAGCCTATTAAACACTTATGAACAAAATTAGCAAATTTGCCTGCAGTCTCCCAGACCAGTCCCATCACTGCATGGCACTCAATACCCTCAACTGGCTTGAACTTTCTCAGTACATCCCCCTCTAACAGCTACTCACAGCATACAAATTACTTCACTAGCCACTAAAAACAGCCTCACTATCAAATCTCATCCAGTGGCATGCACCAAAACAGAGCCCTAAGATCATCAAAACTTACTAACTGCTGCTTATAAATCAAATAATTTTTATGGTGACTCACAATTCTCTCACATCATCTCCAATGCATTAGAACAAACTTCCAAACCACAATAGGCTTTTACATAACATGCAACAATTTAAATCTACTCTAAAACATCACCTGGCAACTAGTAAACTATGCAACTGTGTTACACCCACAGTTTGACATATGCAATCCTAACTCCATCAACCATGAATAATATATAAGTGTATTAATATAGTATTTTTGATTTTACTCACATTATCTTGAAAATGTGTATTTCCTTAATCTGATATACTTTGCAAATAATATTTGTTGGCTGCTTTGAAATAATTTGTACATAGTGTATGATGATTGTTTTTCTTTTGAATTGTCAAAAAATTTATTTCTATCCTTGGTTTGGAGCTTTTATCCCCAGGCCTCCACTGAGAATGGGCATTTCAGTTCCCAGATGGACTTTTCCAGTAAACAAAAGCAAATAAATAAACACTTCAGTACAAGTCCTAAAAAGGCTCCTAGATTAGTAGTAGGCTAACTGCCCTTATGAACCATTTTAAGTCTAACCAATTACTCTCTGGGAGAATCAAACCTTGTGGCTTGTGTGTAGAAGGTAACACCTTAACCATTATGCCAACCTCTCTTTCTTCAAAATCTGAAAAACTACCTCCACGGGGCCAGACAACATATTAGGCTCTCTGCTGGTCAGCACTCATATCAAGCTGTCCTCTGGTCAGCATGAAGCACAACCTCACTGATCCCCTCATAAACATTTTGTTCTCA